>NW_005054663.1:159891-190142 GCF_000277835.1 Geospiza fortis | reverse complement strand
ATAGAGCCCAAAGTGTCTCTGGGGTGAAACACCACACACCAGCCAGCCCAAAGTGTCTGTGGGGTGAAACACCACACACCAGCCAGCCCAAAGTGTCTGTGGGGTGAAACACCACACACCCATAGAGCCCAAAGTGTCTCTGGGGTGAAACACCACAGTTGCCACTATTTGGTTCAGCACCAAGGGCCAGACAAGCTCAGGCCCGTCCCGTATGCAATATTGGTAATTATTCTAATACAGGTCCCTTTTCACAGGAATAGCTCTGACACAGGAGTCCCAGCCTGACAGGTTCCCTGGCTTTCAGCCCACCCCTCAGGCCATCCCCAAGCCCATCCCCAGCTCACCTTGGATGCAGAGCCCCTCGGTGCAGTTCTCGGACTCCTGGCTCAGCCCCTCGCAGTGCTTGCCGCCGTTGCGGGGCGCGGGCGCGGCGCACTCCCGCACGCGCAGGTGCTCGCACTCGGGGCTGCACACCGACCACTCGCTCCACACCTCCCAGCTGCCGTCCACTGCCCGGGGCAAACACAGTCAGCAGCTCCTGCAGCAGCGCTTGTTTCATCTCTCCCCTCCATAATTCCATGTCTAACACACTCCTAAGCAAACTTTCGCGAGATAAATAATGCTTGTTACGATGTTCTCAGCTTGGGTTTCTGTGTTTCTCTTTCTGGTGTTGTTAACATCAGCTCCTCCTCTCTGCACCAAACCCAGACCCCCACCCACATCCCTGATTTCTCCCCCTGGGCCCTGAGCTGTCTTGGCAGGGTTTTGGGGGTCCCAGGTGAGAGAAATAGTGGATTTGTCTTTCCAAACAAGCTGTGGGTCTGCTGGTAGATAAAACCAGCACTGGGAGACAAAAGAAACAATGGGAAGGATTCCACTGATTGATGAATGGGAAAATATATTTGCTTTTACAAATAAACTTTAGGTTTGCTGATAAATGAAGTTAGACATTAACGGGGAAGAAAAACCCCTAAATTCTGTAAGAATTAAAAATTAAAGGGGAGGGTTATACATTAGAGGGGAATCTTCAGGATCAGGTGTTTCCAGAAGTCTGAATATCTCAAGTACCTCAGCCAATGGGGGAAAACCCCTAAATTCAGTAAGAATTAAAAATGAAAAGGGAAGGTTATACATTAGAGGGGAATCTTTGGGATCAGGTGTTCTGGGGACTCTGAACCTCTCAAGTACCTCAGCCAGTGGGAAAAGAGAGAAGGGAAATGTGGCTGGAAATTGGGATAAAAAGGGAAGCCGCATCCTCCAAAAAACTGAGAGACCCTAGGGAATGCCACATGGCCTCTCCCTTTATTGGAATAAAGTCAAAGGACTCCTCTGTCTCCTTTTTGGACATAAACCTCTGGTGTTTGTGGATTAATTTTCCCAACACAGGGTAAGATCCAGCCTGCCCACAGGTGCCTAGCATTGCACCCACACCCACACCCACACCAGGCTGGGCCAAAACACGGCCGCATTTCCCATTCCCTTCCCAATTCCCTGCTGCTGCTTCCCACCGAAAGCTGAGGTCCCCGTAGCCCTCCCTGGGCAGGGACTCACCGGGGCAGAGGGAGGTGCAGGTGATTTTCTGCACGGACATGCCCTCGCAGAAGGCTCCCCCGTTGAGGGGCGCGGGGTTGGTGCAGGTGCGCGAGCGTTTCTGCCAGCCCCGGCCGCAGCGCGCGTTGCAGCTGGACCACTCCGTCCACGAGGACCAGCCCCCGTTCACTGCAAAACACCAACGTGGGAGGGGGGCTGAGGGGCTGGGGGGCTGTACCAGAGCCCCCCAACACCAATCCCAAACCCATCCCAGTGGAAAGGGCTTGGCTGGGTGTAGCAGTTCGCTTGGATGTTCACTGGTAGCAGCAGGCAGGCAAGGAGACTCTACACGGCTTCTGAGGGTGCTGATTAAAACACCAACATGGGAGGGGGCTGAGGGGCTGTGCCAGAGCCCCCCACCTCCAATCCCAAACCCATCCCAGCAGGAAGGGCTTGGCTGGGTGTAGCAGTTCGTTTGGAGGGTCCCCGGGGAGTCTCTGATGGTAGCAGCAGGCAGGCAAGGAGACTCCACATGGATTCTGAGGGTGCTAATTAGATGAGGGTGCTAATTATTGGGGGTCCCATCCCTGGGAGCAGCATGGCTTCTGAGGGAGAAGGGGGGAAGAGGGAGGGAGGGGGAGAGAGGGAGAGCCTAGGGGGAAAAGGGCCAAGAGAGATTCTGATCTCCCTTGCACAGCTTAACAGGGAGATTCAAAGTGGGCGCAGAATAAGCCTTGGGCCAATGGGACTACAGATCCGTGATGCTTCAGGGGAGGATCACAGGCTTGAATAAACATTTTCGAGGGATGAGACAGAGCATGCCATTTAAATAAAATGTAACACCACAATTCACCCTTTTTTTTTGTTAGAAAGAAAAGATGAAGATGAATAAGTGCCCCTCACAGCTTAACAGGGAGATTCAAAGTGGGCGCAGAATAAGCCTTGGGCCAATGGGATTACAGATCCGTGATGCTTCAGGGGATGATCACAGGCTTGGAATAAACATTTCAGAGGGGTGACACAGAGCAAACCATTTAACTAAAGTGTGACACCACAACCGGGCGATCCCGCGTGTGCCAGGTTCGAATCAGCGATAACAGTGAGAATCAAAGCGGGGCACAGCCACCTCTGCCCCCCAGCCCTGTCACTGACCATAGACCACCACGGTGGCTGACAGGCTCCTCCTCTTGGCCACGATGTTGGCAGCCATGCAGGTGTAGTTGCCCGAGTCAGAGAGGCGCGCCTGGCGGATGATGAGGTTGTGGTCGGCCCTGGTGTCGATGTTCTCGTCTAGGTTGGAATCGATGGGCTCCTCGTTCTTCAGCCACTCCACCTGGCAGGGAGGAGCACAGGAAAACGTGGAGCAGGCCAAAGGCACCTCATGACCTCGTTAATTGGGTGGGGAAATGCTTCCTTTGGCTGGTAACTTTTTCACCAAGGAACATGGAATAAAATCTCAGCCGAGAGAGAGAATAGGAAATTCTCCCAAAGATATTTTTACATATTGCTCCTGCTGCACCATGCACTGGATGTTCAAACACTTGGACAACTACCAGTTCTATAAAACAGATAATAAGCATTATCAATCCCACTTTTTTTTTTTTGTGAAGAAACAGGAAGATGAAATTGCCTGACACGGCACACAGAGGAAGAGCCGAGTCATCATCACATATTCCCAGCTGACACAAACACCCTGAGAACAGAGGCCATTAGTGTTTGCTGCCACGGTCCATAAACCCCCTGAAATGCTGTGTACGATGTGTTCCAATCCATCTTCTCCAGTTCACCTCCCAACGGCTCTGAGCACGCCCAGGAATCGCCCGCAAGGCGCCTTTCCTCTTGAAACATTAACAGAAAATGGTTAAGGCATGGCAAGCTGCTGTCACAGGAGAGCAAAATTAAAAATAGAAATAAAATCAACGAATTCTATTAAAAGACCAAAGAGCAGGGGGCTGTTTTAACAGCTTTTCTAGATCTGGAGGAGCTCTGGCTGTGGCCTGCAGTCAAACTCCCTTCCCCACTCTGTTCAGATGAATAACCTTGTTTAGCAACTTGTGGAAGGACTTGGAACTTTGTGGTAATGAGCTTATGGCTGTGGTAGCTGCAGGCATTCATTAGCACTCAGCTCTGCGCAGATGGGCTGCAATTTGTACATTTTCCAGTTCCTAAACAAATCTGCAAACGCTGACCATCAAAGCCAATTACGTTTGGTGCCAGGCAGCAGATTCCCCTCCGCAGCAGCACTCCCGGCTTTGCTGGGATGGATCCAGCCCTGCACATCCCAGCCAAGGGCTGCAAACTCACCTGGAAAAGGCTCCAGGTCTGGGGCACCTCATCCCACACGGTGGCTGTGGAGTTAAATCGTGATTTGACACATCTGTGCAAATGTCAGTTGCCTGAGGGTGAGGTTCACCACCACACGTTTCACACCAAAAATGGGGGAGAATCCAGCTCTGTGATCCCTTTGCCATCTCTCTGTCCTCCTGTATCCAACCCTCCCTCCCAGCCAGGGAACACTTCCCCTGTGCCTGCAGGAGCCTGGGCACAGCCTGGGACCAAGCAGCTGCGCTAAATCCAGCCATGCCAAACCTTTGCCTGGACAAAATACCTGGGAGTGAGTTCCAGCCATGCCAAACCTTTGCCTGGACAAAATACCTGGGAGTGAGTTCCAGCCATGCCAAACCTTTTCCAGCCACGCCAAACGTCTCCCTGGACAATATCCCTGGGAGTGAGTTCCATCCATTCCAAACCTTTCCTTGGGCAAAATACCTGGGAGTTCCAGCCATGCCAGACCTTTCCCTGGATAAAACCCCCGGGAGCGAGTTCCAGCCATTTCAGACTTTTCCCTGGACAAAACCCCTGGGAGTGAGTTCCAGCCATGCCAAAACTTTCCCTGGACAAAATACCCGGGAGTTCCAGCCAAGCCAAACCTTTCCCTGGATAAAACCCCTGGGAGTGAGTTTCAGCCATGCCAAACCTTTGCCTGGACAAAATCCCTGGGAGTTCCAGCCATGCCAGACCTTCCCCTGGACAAAATGTCTGGGATTGTGTTCCAGCCATGCCAAACCTGTCTTTGGGCAATATTCCTGAGAGTGAGTTCCAGCCATGCCAAATCTTTTCCAGCCATGCCAAACCTCTCCCTGGACAACATCCTTGGGAGTTCCAACCATGCCAAACCTTTCCCTGGACAAAATCCCTGGTAGTTCCAGCCATGCCAAACCCTTCCCTGGACAAAATCCCCTGGATTTTGTTCCCTTTCCCTGTGGTCTAAAGACACGAAGAACAACCAGCTAATCCACTGACTATTCAGTTCCCCTTCTGCAGTTAACCTTAACAGTAATTATCCGAGGGGGCTTCAGCAAAGAAATTAGGAATTCAATTTAAATTATGGAGCAACCACACGGGCATAAATCAAGTGACAGGAGTTCGATGCTGAACACACTTTATGTGCAGTGAAATGGGCAGAGAAATGACAAACACAGCCAGCATTCCCCGAGTTCATTATTTCACAAGTGTGTTTGTAAATGTTGACTCTCCTCAGGCCAGGGGATTTCTGGGTGGTGAGAGGGGTTCAAGGGCCCCATTCCTGTCAGCCTCACCCTCGGAGGGAGCACACGCTGATCCTGTGTGTGCTGAGCCTGGGAATGTGGGGTTTGATGAGCAGAAAACATTAAAACATTTACATTAAACCGTGCATTTCAAAGAACGATGATGCCAGCAAAGGGAGAACATTAAGCAGACAGAACATAAACACCAAAGTGTTGGGACGTGAGATCAAACCCTGATTTGTCAGGGAGGATTGCACTGCCAGTGCTCCCCTTATCCCAGCTCCCCTTTCCCTGAGAAAATCAGGTTTATCCAAGGCCATCCCCTGCTCTGCCTCAGCAGATGGAGGCTTTCAAAGATGGAGAACCAAGGGATGGATTTATGGGATAAAAATACATTTAAAGGAGTCGTGATGACAAAAGATGTTTGTCACTGGCAGGGATGTAACCTTTGGGAAACTTCAGCCCCCGCACAAACACTCACAAAGCAACCAGGGAAAATAAAAACAGCAAATAACCTAAAACATCTCCCCACTGGGATGAATGATGGGGTCTGGACTGCAGTGTCTGAAGAGCAACTCCAAACTCCTCAGAATTTCACTTCCCTCACCATGGAGGTCACAGAGTTGCTCGTACCAGAATTAAAATACTTTTCCTTTTAAGAATTATTCTGATGATCTGGAACCAGACTTTTAACCTGCTATAAAATGCTGGAAGTTTGTAGAAAAAGATCTGGGTGGTTTTTTTCCCTCTGAAATTCAATCTGTTCAGAATTGACCCCCCCTCCCCAGTTTCACAAACACTCACAAAGCAACCAGGTAAAATAAAAACAGCCAAGAACCTAAAACATTTCCCCACTGGGATGAATGATGGGGTCTGGACTGCAGTGTCTGAAGAACAGCTCCAAACTCCTCAGAATTTCACTTCCCTCACCATGGAGGTCACAGAGTTGCTTGTACCAGAATTAAAATACTTTTCCTTTTAAGAATTATTCTGATGGTCTGGAACCAGACTTTTAACCTGCTATAAAATGCTGGAAGTTTGTAGAAAAAGATCTGGGTGGGTTTTTTTCCCTCTGAAATTCAATCTGCTCAGAATTAACCCCCTGTCCCCAGTTTCCAAGGAGGGCTGATCACATCAGGACCTGCAGCTCCGGGGCACCAGGATTAACTGGGCCCCTCCCTGGGTGGCAGCAGCCCAATTAGCATCATCATAAATTTGTCCCAGTTACAGAAAGCAATTACCACAGACCAGCTTATGGCATTATCAGAGTAAAATCAGCTCAACACCCCAGAGCCTGGGCAGATTATGGGAGTTAGAGAACTCTTCTCCCTGAAAAACAAAGCTTATCCCAACCCATCCACTAAGAGTTCCTCACCAGTCGCTCTGATGGACATTCAAACATCCCAAGAGCTGGGACTGAACTTTTGGCTCTTTTTGGTGACCTTGTTTGAGATTCCGGCCAGATTTAACACAAGAGGCAGCTCCCAGCCCTTGTGGGCATGGTGGTAATTTGGGAGGTCAGCAGACTGTTTAGCCTGGAGAAGAGGAGGAACACAAACCCCATGAGGAATGTTTGAAGGAGCTGGGGCTGTTTATCCTGGAGACGAGGAGGCTCAGAGGTGCCCTTATTGCTCTCTACACCTTCCTGAAGGGAGCTTGGAGACAGGTGGGGTTGGTCTCTTCCACCAGGCAGCACTGACAGAACCAAGGACACAGCCTCAAACTGCGTCAGGGAAGGGATCACAGAATCAAAGAATCCCAGAATCCCAGAACCCCAGAGTCCCAGAATCACAGAATTCCAGAATGATGAGGTTGGAAGAGACCTCTGAGATCATCGAGTCCAACCTGTGCCCTGACACCTCACCCAGACTATAGCACCCAGTGCCATGTCCAGGCTTTTTTTAAACACATCCAGAGATGGTGATTCCACCACCTCCCTGGGAAGAGCATTCCAGTACTTTATTATTCTTTGGGTGAAAAATTTCTTCCTAATATCCAACCTACACCTTCCCTGAGGTAGCTTGAGGCTGTGTCCTCTGCTTTTGTCAGTGCTGCCTGGTGGAAGAGACCAACAGGTTGGATATTAGGAAGAAATTTTTCACCAAAAGAATAATAAAGCACTGGAATGCCCTTCCCAGGGAGGTGGTGGAATCACCATCTCTGGATGTGTTTAAAAAACGTCTGGACATGGCACTGGGTGCTATAGTCTGGGTGAGGTGTCAGGGCACAGGTTGGACTGGATGATCTCAGAGGTCTCTTCCAACCTCATCATTCTGTGATTCTGGGATTCTGGGATTCTGGGATTCTGTGACAAAGGGCCTCCTGTCCCTGCTTTGGCATTTTCCTCTGCTGCCCTTTAAACACAGCCTGTGCTTTCCCCATGGCCAGTCCCAGACACATCCACGCCCCAGAGAAGGCAGTGGCAGTGCCAGCTCCTCCTCAGGGGACAACCAATGGCTTCCTGACCCCAGGGAAAAGTAAAAGCTCCGGGTTTGAGATGGGGAAGGTGGCTCAGGACAGCACAAAGGGCTCTTGTTCCACTCCATGGTGATGTTTTCCTCTCTCTCTCTCAGGTGGAAAAGCAGCAAAAACCTGCTAACCCTCCTCTAACATGGAACTCCTGCTCCTAAAAATTCAGGCTGGAGGAATGTTCCTCGCTGTTGCAGCTGGAATTAGGATGGGGATGGGCAGGGCAGGTCCCCCCTTTGTCACACTTTCATCCTCTTTTCCACCCTGAGACTCAAAACCAGGAGGGGAAGCCTCCACCAGCACGAATCTCTGGGAGGTTTAACACCAACCCAAGGGCTGCACACACTCCTCTCTGCCTTTATTATTGTGATTTTATCAACACCATCGCAAGCCATTAATCCTGTGCCAGAACCCCTCAGAACAGCCCGAGCAGGTCAGCTGTACCTGCTGCATTCTTTTTAAATTAATCCACTGAGGGAACTCTGCTCTTGAATCATTTAATCGCAGCTCTGTCACACCAGGCTGGTAAGCATATTTTTCCTTCATTAGATTGAATATATAATCTCATTACAGGCATCTGACACGCTGACTAACCCATAAATCAGCTGGAGGAGGCTCTGCTCCGAGGGGATGCACTTGGTGGTGGCCACAGGGATCAGCTGAGACCTCCAGGGCTGCCCATGCCCCTTTCTGGGGTTCAGCTGACACCTCCAGGGTTGCCCATGCCCCTTTCTGGGGTTCAGCTGAGACCTCCAGGGCTGCCCAAGCCCATTTCTGGGGATCAGCTGAGACCTCCAGGGCTGCCCATGCCCATTTCTGGGGTTCAGCTGACACCTCCAGGGCTGCCCATGCCCATTTCTGGGGTTCAGCTGAGACCTCCAGGGCTGCCCAAGCCCATTTCTGGGGATCAGCTGAGACCTCCAGGGCTGCCCATGCCCCTTTCTGGGGTTCAGCTGACACCTCCAGGGCTGCCCATGCCCATTTCTGGGGTTTTTCTCCCACGGCAGGGCAGGCAGGGAGGGTTTGCTGCCCAAACCTCCCCCAGCAAGGGGAGAAATCCTCGTTTGAGCTCCTCCTCAGACCTCTGGAAATTTACCTCTTGTTTTAATTACGCCTGCCTCTGTTGGTTTTTTTTTTTTTTTCTTTGCTTAATCTTGTTCTCAATTTCTTATGAAAATGGCAACTTTGCTTTTATTTTTAGGGTCTGGTTCTGTAAGGTGGGGAGCTGACCCTGAGCTGTACTCCAGACTTGCGCTGAGGCTTTTGGCACTCCTCAAGTCTGAAGCCTTTTATAAAAATCTTAAAATGTTAGCAGGTGTTTATTAGGAAAATTAACCCACAAACACCAGAGGTTTATGTCCAAAAAGGAGACAGAGGAGTCCTTTGACTTTGTTCCAATCAAGGCAGAGGCCATGGGGCATTCCCCTGGAGTCTCTTCAAGTTTTGGAGGACACAGCTTCCCTTTTTATCCCAATTTCCAGCCACATTTCTCTTCTCTCTTTCCCCATTTCTGAGGTACTTGAGAGGTTCAGACTTCCCAGAACACCTGATCCCAAAGATTTCCGCTCTAATGCATGACCCTCCTTTTAATTATTAATTATGGAATTTAGGGGTTTTTCTTCCCCATTGTTTCTTTCATCTTTCAATGTCCAATTTCCTTTATCAGCAAACCTAAAGTTTATTTGTAAAAGCAAATCTCTTTTTCCATTCATCAATCAGTGGAACCCTTCCCATTGTTGCTTTTCTCTCCCAGTGCTGGTTTTATCTCCCAGCACACCCACAGCTTGTTTGGAAACACAAATCCCCCATTCCTCTCATGCTGAAACCCGAACTGAGTCAGGGTTCATTCTCTGAAATCCCAACCAAGACCCAGAGAAGGGAATGCAGGCCAGCATGGGAGGGGGTGAGTCAAAACTCAATTAAAATCAGGTTTGGGATGGGTGTAAAGGGAGAGGTGACAGCCTGGACGTGTGCATCAATTTATAGTGGTAGAGGTGGGCAAGGAGCTGACTCAGCCAGGCTATTTTGGATCCCAGGGATAAGGAGCCATTGCTAAAAATGCCACTTCTAATGGTACCTTGTCTGCTTGGTGAAGACATCATCAGATCCCAGATAAGTTTATCTTTATTCCTATTTTTGGCACGTCTACCATTAACTGGAGCACTGTTTTTTATCCCCATGCACAAATGAGGAACAAATCAGCGTTAATAACCCCAAAGGTCACCGGGGTGGGAGTTTCCCAGTGGGGCAGAGCACACACACGGCCTGGCTTCAGTTATGGGATGGTGAGCAGAGATAAAGGATCCTGTGCAGCTCAAATCCCTGTCCCCGTGTCAGTGTTCAGGAACACAGAAGCGCAGAATCATTCTATGCAGGGGCTTTTATTGAAGAGCTCTGGGTGTCAGGGATGCACAGACCCAAATCTGATCCGACATAGGTTTGGGATGAACACGTTTTATATTCTATCATTATATAATTTACATATTAATTATTAAACTTAAATTGTTCTATTGTATACATTGATTTCATCTGAGCACGGATTTCTCGTGATCCCCCTCAAACACCTAACATAGTTTCTCATTATTCTTATGTCTAAACAATGATTACAGCTGAGAGGAATGGCGGATTTGTGTTTCCAAACATCTGCTAAATGGCTCCGAATTGAAGGAGACAGAGAAACCCATGGATCTCCTTTGAAACTGGTTCTCAGTGATATTTGGGCAGTAATTAAAGTGCTGCTGACACTGAAAAGCTCTCTTTAGATAAGGCTGTCGGTGATGATGTTTGCAGGTTCTGCCTGTCCTGATAGGCAGGATCACATTTATATAGGAAATGCTTGGAGATAAGGAAAACATCACAGGAAGCTTTCAGTAATTGAAACCAAAGCCTTCAGAGGCTGTAATTTCACTGTTCTCTTGAGTTCTGGGGGATCACAATACCTGACAATGTTCCTTTTTGTTAGCAGCCTTCAGATGGGATAAATTTGAGAATGTAACTGTGAGATCTTGTGGGAACCCAGGAAATGCCCCTGGCTGCCCTGGAGGACTCCAGCCCCTGTCCGAGGGGCTCAGAGACCTTGGCACAGAACCCAAGACCCCTGTGCCTTTGATTTAGCCCTTGGAAAAAACAATTACCAACCTTTATATGAAGGATTACAAGCCACGAAAGTTTAAGTAGAATGATAGTGAATTTATCACAGGGTGAAAAAATAGAAAAATAGATTTTTTTGGGGTTTTAAGAATGGGGGTTCAGGGGGCAAGATGGAGGGATCTGGGTGTGTCCAGCCTTTCTCCTTCTTCTTGGCCTCCATCTTCTGCTGTGATGGTGGCACTTTTGAATTGGTTTAGAGTAGACGCTCACTGTCTAACATAGATGATGGGTATTGGAAAGTAATTGTAAATATTGTACACATAGTTTTTAGTATAAAAAGATAACACAGCCCCAGTGGCAGGCAGAGTGCCTGGAACTGTCCTGCTGAGCTGACCTTGGCTGGACAGGAGAAAGAATTTTATAGATAAGATACAATAAATAACCTTGAGAACAAGAGCTGAGGAGTTCTGACTCCTTCTTCGACCGCCAGGCTGGGAAAAGAGACTTTAAACTCATCTTGGCGTCACTGTGAGCAGCAGAGATCCTGAAAAGATCTTACAGGAGTCACAGAACAACTTGGGTTGGGAGGGACCCGAGAGATCACTGAACACCTTTAGATTCATTAAAGAATCATATTTTGTACACGTTGGAAACAGTACTTAATCCCAAACCCTACAGAAATAACAATTGATATCTAATAATTGTGACACTTGCCTTGTCACTGAGTACTAAATACAACAGGCGCCAGGTTTCCAACTTCTGCTTTCTCTTTTAACGCTGTTTACAATTAAAAGAGGTGCTGATCTCTGTGCCCAGAGGCAGAACATTCCCCCAACCATGAAAGCATTTCAGTGTCACCGCTGGTGGGGCCTCCAGCTGCTCCAGTCCCCACCTCCATCGCTGTGAACTTCCCAAATCCCTGCAGGACTCGCTCACACAATCATCCCCATGATTACAAACACCATGATAAAGTCTCACAACTTCTCCTTTCATGTTCAAGCATTCAAAATTAAAACCATTTCTGGCAACAGGGCCAGAGAAAACAGACAGGGCTGCAAAGCAGCACATCAAACCCAGCGAGGCCCCAGAGCACATGTCTGTATAAAAAGGAATTATCTATTCAGGGGAACTACAAAGTTATCTCCCTTCTTTTTTCTTTTCAGTTTAGCAATCTAATTCAGAAGTGCTTTTCTCCGGCATTTCTATTTCATGACCTCGCTACCTCCTGGCTGTATTGATTTATTCACAAATCTCAGAAGGAAAACAATTTTTTTCTTTTTTTTCCTGCTGGAAGAAAACACCGTGCACAGCTCCCCTGCCTGCCTGAGAGGCAGCACAGCCCCTCATCATCCAAGGGCTGTGTCCAATAAAGGGGAGATGTGCAGGGATTGAAGAGCCCCCAGGGGCTGCAAAATGCACAAAATCAGCAGGAGAGGCACCTGGAGATGGGAGTGCCACTGACTGGGGAAACTGGTTCAGGGACAGAGGGGACAAATGGGGGGACAGATTTAACACATTCAGGAGGACAGGGAAGAGCCTAGAGTGTCCAGCAGGGCTCTGGGGTGGCAATGGAGCAAACCCAGGGTGGGAGGGCTGGAGCAGCTCCAGACTGGAGGAGCAGCTCTGCCCTCAACCCTGGGGAGCCCTGACCACTCCTGGAGCTCAAACCACCCCAAATTCCCCTGCTGCCAGGAGAAATCCTGTCACATTTTCTGGAAAATCCCCTTGCCCAGGATTCTTCTCCTGGGAAGCTGAGAAGCCTCAGAGAAAAAGGAAAACAATATGATCTCATTTGCTTCTCTTCTGTTTTGCTGCTTTGGAATGTGGTTTGGACATTGTTTACCAACAGGTGATTGTTTCATTGGTTTCATGTGAATTGTTTTTACTTATTGGCCAATCAGGGCCAAGCTGTGTTGGGGATTCTGGAAGGAGTCTTGGATTTTTCATTATTATCTTTTAACCTTCTGTCTGTATCCTTTCTCTATTCTTTAATATAGTTTAGTATAGGATTCTTTAATATAATATAGATAATAAAATAATAAATCAGCCTTCTAAGAACATGGAGTCAGACTCATCATTCCTCCCTTTGATGGGGGTCTCAGAAAGCACCACAAAATCCCACAACCGGAACACCTGGAGCAGTGGGTGAGGAAGGACAAAGTGGGGCTGAAGGTGTGAACAACACACAAAATAAATGAAATTTGGAAATGGAACTGGTTTTGTGCTGTCCACAACAAACACTTCAAACAAACCAAGTCCAACTGAGGCCAAGTTTTATAGAATGAAGAGGGTGACACATCATTAGGCAACCTGGTTATAAAATCAGTCCAGACCGGCATGTCCTGTACAGGCCATGACAGCTCTCAATCTTTGCTGAATGGGAAACTATAAAAGTTATTAATTTGCTCTTAAAAGCAGCTACAAAACTACAAATTTGCTCTTAAAAGCTCAATCTAAATATCAGATCAATCACAAATGAGACACTGCAGACACCCGGGCTGGGTCCTGAGAGTGAAATATCTCCGGTGAGAAATGAATCACATTTGTTGTACTTGTAACCAGTATCCCTTAAAAGCAAAGCAAATAGCAAATATTGCTACTGCAGACCCATAAGCACCTGGCCAAATGCAGCTGTTTGCACTGAGCAATCCCACCCTGCTCTGTGACTGCAGCAGGATTCACTAAGGCTGGAACTCTCAGCCTGCTTGGCTGGGGTGTTTTACTGCATCCCCATTATCCTGCCCTGTTTTAGTGAAAAATGCGTATTTTATGATTGGCTTTTCGCAAATATTAAAATGAATATGATATGTGTTGTGTCAGAAAGTTATGCTGTGTTAATTTTCTTAAGTGGTGTGTTAAATACAGTTTTAGGTTGTAACAAAATGTTAAAATAGAAACTATGCTATGTAGGATACTTATTTAAAAGAGAGGACTCTGACATAGCAGCCACAGGACACCTAAATCTTTCAGAGAAAGAGAATTTATTGCTCCGTTATCAGAAGAAATGAGAACTTCTTCCCACCTCACTCAGGCTTAGGATTAAGAGGAAGAAGCTGACACTGACCCGACAGAATCCTGTGTTTGAATGGAATTTATGCATCATGTATGAGGTGTATGAATATGCAACAGGCTGTTACTTTTAAGGGTTAATTCTCTGTTAACTATGTCCTTTTTTGGGCTTATTTTGCCCAGAAAGACGTACCCGGACTGTCTGTAACTCTTTGTTTCTATTTTCTCATATTGTCCTAATCCAAATTGTCCAAATTATTATTACTCTACTTATATTACTTTTATTTTATATACTCTAAATATATTATTTTTATAACCATTTTATTACTATAAAACTTTTAAAATTTTAAAAACAAGTGATTGGCATTTTTCACACAGTATGCCAGCCCCATAAATACACAAACCTCTGTAAAACAGGCCCTCAATGCTTGTGGAGTCCTCACAGCTTTTGAATTTTATGTGGGTTTCTTGTTGTGCTGATGTGCTGGCAGTGGAATGCGTGCAGCCCAGAAGAGAAATGATTTTACATTTCCATTAAAAGCCCTGGCTGTAAATAAACCCGTGGAACTCAGGCAGATATTCCTTGGAACATCTACAGCACTCCATTAAAATGTCAGAATCTGTGTTAAACATTTGAAAAAGCAGCAGTGGATACAACACATTTAAATCTTAAATATATGCATATATTATGTGATAAAGATATTTTAGAGTATTTCACAAACCTCTGCAGAGCACTCAACAGTAATAGTGCAGTAACAGTAAACTATCAGCAATCGTTTAGCACAACAGCTGCCCTTTTATTGCAAAAGAAACCCAAACCCAAAACAAAAACAAGGCAAACAAAAAGAACCCGAAACTCCTGAGAGCTCCACCACGAGCAGAGCAGACAGGGGGTGTAGGGAGAGCTGTGATTTCCTGCTAATGCTCAAATATCAGCTTTGGTCTGAGTGTTCATTCACAAGAAAGGGATTCAGGGTGAATTTTAAGGCTCAGGTTTGCACCTCGTGCCTCACAATGGGCTTGGCTGCTGCTCCATCCCAAGGTTTCCAGGTGGGAATGGGCTCCCCCAGCTCCTCCCTTCAGGTCCAAAGGCCCTCAGCATCATTCAATGAAGATAAGCAGAGTCCAGCAAGCTAAAGGTTGGGTTTATTAATTTGAAATCCTGATGTTTGTAATCATTTATCTCTATTATCAGGGTTATTTGGCAGTTTAATACCAGGGCAGGGACATTTCTGAGGGACAGGTGACAGAATTTATGAACCCCCCCTCAGGGCAGCTTTAGCCCCATTTCACAGCACCCTCAGTCTCACCCCTGCAGATTTGAGGTGTCCCCTTTCCCCATCACACCTGCAGATTTCAGGTGTCCCCTTCACATAACAGCTGCAGATTTCAGGTGTCCCCTGTCCATATTCACACCTGAAGAATTTATGAACCCTGTCCCCTTTCCCCATCGCAGATTTCAGGTGTCCCCTTTCCCCATCAGCCCTGCAGATTTCAGATGTCCCCTGTCCATATTCACACCTGCAGATTTCAGGTGTCCCCTTTCCCCATCAGCCTTGCAGATTTCAGATTTCCCCTTTCCCCATCACACCCAGGCCTCAAGGAGGTGACATCCACTCCTGGAGCTTCCCTCCAGTGCAGGGAATGGCAGCTCCCTGTCCAATCGAGGGAACATTTAAAAACCCGATTTTCAAGCCCAGTGAATGAAACAAGAACAAGCCCTGACAGCTGAGAAATCTGAATCCCACTTGTCACTGATGGAGGAGGCAGCAGTGACACCCCCCAGCACCCCACCACACCTGCCTGAAGGATTACCAGCTCCCTAAACACTTCTTTTTGTGCTGTTGTACCCGACAGAATTAATATTTTACACTCTGAGGCACCAATAAGGCCGAACACACAGCTCAGAGATTATCCCAAACTTCATTAAATGGGTGTTGACCAAGGATTTTCCAGGTTACAGCTCAGCCCTGCTGTGACAGCAGCCCCAGGGCTGGGGGGAAGCAGGAGCTGGAAGGAATTACCAGCCAGGAGGGTGGAATTCATTGTGTTTGCCACTGCTGCAGGACCTGTCAGTCACCCTGATTCCTCCTGAGCTGCCCAGGGTGACAGAGCAGAGCTGTCCCTGCTCCTCGTTGCAGGGAAATGCTCCTGTCACCGACTCCAGCTGAGCCCAGGGAGAGGAAACCCCTCTGGCAGTGTGGTATGTGCTGGGTCTTTAGGACAAAGGAGGAAATTATGGATCTGACTTTATGTTTTTAGAAGGCTCCCTGAGATGATATTATTATTATTATTATTATTATTATTATTATTATCTTAAATATCTCCCTGAGGGTCCCTCAGGAGCACGCCCTGAGCTAAAGGACACAATCCCTCAATCTCTCCCTGCAGAAGCTGCTGAGGGACTGGGGGAGCTCACCCTGAGCCAAAGGACACAATTCCTGCACACAATTCCTAAATATCTCCCTGAGGGTCCCTCAGGAGCACACCTTGAGCCAAAGGACACAATTCCTGCACACAATTCCTAAATATCTCCCCATGGGGGCTGCTCAGGGACTGGGACCCAATTCCTGCTCACAATTCTTCAATATCTCAATGAGATATTATTATCCTAAATATCTCCCCAGCCAAAGGACACAATTCCTGCACAAAATTCCTGCACACAAATCCTGCACACAATTCCTGCTCACAAATCCCGCACACAGTTCCTGCTCACAATTCCTGCTCACAGTTCCTGCTCACAGTTCCTGCTCACAGTTCCTGCTCACAGTTCCTGCACACAGTTCCTGCTCACAAATCCCGCACACAGTTCCTGCTCACAGTTCCTGCTCACAGTTCCTGCTCACAGTTCCTCAGACTCTCCCTGCAGAGGCTGCTGAGGACCTGGGGCCCAGAGCTGCCTCCTGCCCAGGCCAGCTCCCATCAATGGTGAATAAAAGGCTCTGGTCCCACTGAGCCCGAGCCAGCAGAGACTCTCCAGAGCTGAATCAACATTTGCCTCAGCGGGGGATTTTCAGCTGCTCTATTTAAATGCTGAATTTTCTTTTTCATTTCGATGCTTAACTCATAAAAACTGAATTTATTTGGGTTGGGTGCCCGATGGCTGCAAGCACAGCTGCTCACCAGCTCTCTCTGCTTGCTATGTAAATGCATGAGAAGAGGATTTAAAAGCCTTTTCCCACCTGCCCAGCACTGGGATTTGGGTTTTCTTCCTCTCTTCCTGCTGTGCTGATGCGCCCAGGGTGCCCCAAAGCCCAGCGCCCTCCCAAAGCAGAGCTGTGGAAAAAGTCTCATTCCCTGCTTTGTAGAGAATTCTGCACCTGGAATAACCAAACTCTGGCTGCATTCCTGAAGTTCTGCACCTGGAATAACCAAATTCTAACAGCATTCCTGAAGTTCTGCACCTGGAATAACCAAACTCTGACACCATTCCTGAAGTCCTGAACCTGGAATAACCAAACTCTGAGAGTGTTCCTCAAGTTCTGCACCTGGAATAACCAAACTCTGACGGTGTTCCTGAAGTTCTGCACTTGGAATAACCAAATTCTAACAGCATTCCTGAAACTCTGAACCTAAAATAACCAAACTGAGAGTGTTCCTGAAGTTCTGCCCTTGGAATAACCAAACTTTGACAATGTTCCTAAGTTCTGCACTTGGAATAATCAAATTGACAGCATTTTTTGAAGCTCTGCAATTAGAATAAGCAAACTCCAACAGCATTCCTGAAGCTGTGGACCTGGAATAACCAAACCCTCCCCAGGGAGGGGCTCTGGCAGGAGCAGGGATGGGCTGGAGCCTCCATCCCCCTCGTTTCCAGTTCTCTCAGGTTGAACAAACCCTGACCATGCCCCACTCTGCATCTCATGAAACACCAGACGAGCTCCTTTGTCCCAGTTCTTTCCAGCCTTATGTTTCCATCCAGGGCTGCATCCAAGCTCTAATGAAATCAGTTCTTGGATCAGAACCAGGGATTCTCTGCCAGCACGGGGGTTTGAAACCCTCAGCACTGCTCAGCACCCACGGAACAAATAAAATAAACCTGGAGATTTTTGAGGAAGCCTTTGTGGCTCAGTTATTGCCCAGCCTGTGTTAATCTGTGCTTTAACTCTGAAATAAAGCTGAGTTTATCCCCCCAGCCCAGAGCCAGGCCCGCTCTAACGGGTTTAACCCACTTTCTAAAGACACTGAATTATTTCCAGCAGACTCTTTACCTCGATGAGCCCAGAATTAGCCTGAGCCTTTATGGGACATTTTATTGGCCAAAGCAAATCTGACCTGGTGAGATTTACCAGCTTTATTAGCAGCAATAACAATTTTACTGTCAACAGCAGTAAATCAGGGTTCATTGGGAACTCCACCACTTTTATCTGGAGCAAGCAATTAAAATGTCAGGTTTTCATTGGACATAATTCCTACCTTCCACAAAAGACAGACTCCCTGTTTAAGTGGGGAATGTAAAGCTGCCAGTTCAAAGAAATCTAAAATTCTCACTAAATTCAATGAGACCGAGGGTGTTTGGGGAGCCACACCTGTGGAGGTTTATTTCGTCTCCAAAGCAGATCCATTTTCCAGAGCACACACATTCAGCAATCCTGGCAATTCCCTGCAATGCACCATCCATTTTCCTGGTAACGAGTGAAAATGCCAGAGAGCTGAGGAGAAGGTGGGAGCAGAGATTGCACTGCCAGAGTAAAACCTGCACACAAACCCAGCCACTCACTGAGCCCATCTCTGCCTCATTTTCCTCTCCTTGAGCACTTCTGCCTCACTGCTGGTGCCTCTGCATTTCTCCTCTTTATTTCCAGGGACATCTGCTCCAATCCCTTCTCATTAACTAAAAGCACACATTTCTCTGGGGTTTATTTTCCTTTTCTTCCTTCATTACCAACCCGGCCACGCTGGGGATAAGGGGCAAAACCAACTCCTGAGCGAGCCAGCAGCTCTCATTCCCCAGAAGGTGCTGCAGAGAACTGCAGGGTGCAATTAAAAATTCAACATTTCCTTGGGTTTTAAAGCCCCTGCAGCAGATTTTTAAACACGACCCACTCCGAGCCTCTCCCTCCAAGAGCAGCCTGGTTATTGCCATTTTAAGGCATCCCCATGGTTTTCCTGTTAAGATCCAGCTCTCATCACAAAAAGCCTGTTTAAAGCGAAGCCAAACCCCACCAAATTATTACTTGCAGCAGATTTGCTCTCCCCAGCAACCATTTATCATAATATTTTTAGGTTTGCCTTTTACTTTGCCTTGTTTTTCGAGGAGGAAAGTAATTCCTGGGAAAATGTGCAACAATCTGCTTTCAGTTTGAAAGCACGGGGCTTGAAAATTGCCTGAAAAACCAGTATTTCTCATCAAAACAGTCCAGAATTTGGATAAAAAGCCACATTTTTGTAAAGCTAATGAATCAAAAAAGGACACTTGAAGCGCTCTGGGGGAGAAGAGCACCAGGAGCAGCAGCACACAGGAGCTGAGCCCTGTGCTTCCCCCATCTCAAAGGTTTTCCTTGTGCCCCTGTGTGTCACAGACATCTTTTTATGAAAAATCCTTTCCTTAGGATTTTTTCCTCCTGAGAAGCTGAGAGGCCTCAGGAACAAAATGTAAACATTGATTATCTGCTGCTGTGGAATGCAACAGGTGCATCTGTGATTGGCCCATGTTGGATGTTGATAATCAATGGCCAATCACAGCCCAGCTGGCTTGGACAGAGAGTCCGAGACAGAACCTTTGTTATCCATTCCTTTCTATTCTTAGCTCAGCCAGCCTTCTGTGATGAAACCTTTTCTTCTATTCTTTTAGTATAGTTTTAATGTAATATATATGATAAAATAATAAATCAAGCCTTCTGAAACCTGGAGTCAGATCCACGTCTCTTCCCTCATCCTCGGGCCCCTGTGGTCACACCTGTGCCCACCCCAAAGCTCACCTCGGCCGCGGGGACGCCCTCGGGGGGCCGGCAGTGCAGAACAATCATCCCCTCGATGGGAACCTCCTTGCCCTGGGGGTCTTGCTCGAAGTTCTTCCGTAGATCTGCAGGGTTGGAGGAAAGAATTCATCAGGATTGGCATTCCTTGGATGCAGGAATTCACCAGGATTGGCAATCCTTGGATGCAAGAATTCATCAGGATTGGCATTCCTTGGATGCAGGAATTCACCAGGATTGGCAATCCTTGGATGCAAGAATTAATCACAATTGGCATTCCTTGGATGCAAGAATTAATCACAATTGGCAATCCTTAGATCCAGGAATTAATCAGGTCTGGCAATCCTTGGATGTAAGAATTCACCAGGACTGGCAATCCTTGGATGCAAGAATTCACCAGGATTGGCAATCGTTGGATACAATAATTAATCAGGACTGGGATTCCTTGGATTCAAGAATTCATCAGGATTGAAGAAGCTGACACTGACCAGACAGAATCCTGTGTTTGAATGGAATTTATGCATCATGTATGAGGTGTATGAACATGCAACAGGCTGTTGCTTTTAAGGGTTAATCCTCTGTTAACGTGGGTCCTTTTTGGGCTTATTTTGCCCAGAAAAGGTACCTGGACTGTCCATAACTCTTGTTTTTAGTGTCTCATATTGTCCTAATCCAAATCGTCCAAATTATTATTACTCTAATTACATTACTATTTTTATAACCATTTTATTACTATTAAACTTTTAAAATTTTAAAAACCACAAGCGATTGGCGTTTTTCCCTCTGCTGGAGGATGTTCCTTCAGGAGCTCTCGTTGTGTTCCCAGCGCCTCAGGCTCCACGGTGGGGATTTACTGACTTCATTCCCTGCCTTGCTCACAGCTGATGAAATACAGCCCTGGCACTGCATTTTCCAAAACGCATTCAGAATTATCTGAGCAAGCTGCTGCCTGCACAAAGATGCTCACAGTGCCTGCACGCTCCTTTCCATGATTCTTTGTTAATGTTGATTTTTTTCCCCCCTCAGACAACCAATTTCTTTTCCAGTGCTCCCTTTAAGAGGGCAATCATTAACAGCTGGGCTGCGCTTGTGCCTACAAATGCCTTTATTAGGGTGAAAAATGGAGCAGGATCCCTTTGCTCTGCCTTCCCCACTAGCACAAAGAAATACTCACCTGCTTCTTCGGAGAAATATAAAGTGCTGCAACACTGTGGACTTGACTCACAATTCAGAAAAATCAGAAATTCAGTGCAAAATAAAAAAAAAAAAAAAAAAAAAAAGAATGAAATAAAGCTGCCAGTTCCTCAGTGCCCATCCCAGAGGGGCGTTCTGCCAGAGGCTGGACCTGCAGGGTCTCATCCCTGATCCTCCCAGGGTGTTCCCCAAGCCATAAATCCCACCCCAGCGTGTTCCTGCTGTGCCTGAGGAGCCCCTCCAGCTCTGCCCTCCGGAATTGCTGCTTCTCCCATCAAACCACTCAGCTCTGAGCAGAAAAACAGCCCAGGAAGGGGCAGAGAGGAGCTCAGCTCCCACACAAAGCCTCCAGGCACCCCCAGAGCCCTCCAGGCCGAGCTGAAGAGCCTCTCCAGAGCACTCTGGGGTTAATGGGGTCTTGGGAAGAATTGCTCCCACAGTGAGGGGTTGAAAAGCCCCAGCACACGGCGCCTCCTGCTCCTGCTCACGCTGAGCCTGGCTCAAATTGCCATTTTGTGGGGCTGGGAAATCACAGCGCGGAGAAAAGTCAATAAAAATTCAATTCAGATAAAGGTCCTTTCAGCTCGGCAATGCAAGGGAATTATTGGCTCGGTGTTATGACAGTTAATGCAGTGAAATAAAAAATTGAATTTACACGTATTTAGACATTCAGACTGAATCAGCCAACAAAAAAAAAAAATTCCGCCGTTAATGAAATGAAGGTTTTCTTACACTGTCCTTTTACTTCTGACAAATGTTTGTTTTATCCTGTTAAATGTTTACCCTGGTAAAAGACACCTTTTTATATTGTCAGGAGCTGCTGGAGCACTCCCTGGAAAGTCTCCCTTCGGGTTCTCCCTTTGCTCCTGCCCTCCTCTCCCCGGGAATGTTTCTCCCAGCTTTTGGCAGGCTGCACCTCCTTCCCCAGGAGAGGAAAGGGAAGAACTGAGCTGGGGGCTCAAAGGAAAAGGGCTCACCACAGACTGGGGGAAGCAATCCCTGAATTCTCCTCTGGCAGGGGCAGTGTCAGGCTCTGGTTCTGCCAGGAAAACATCCCAGGTCCGATTCCAGGAATGGGATGAGGCTTGGAGCAGCTCCTGGTCACAGCTGTGTCTGGGGTTGTGTCCCTGCTGTCCCTCTGGCTGTGGGGCATTTGGAACATTTCCATTTCTGCAGCTCCCAGTGACAGTTCTGTGTTTGGGGCCGTGTCCCTGCTGTCCCTCTGGCTGTGGGGCATTTGGAACATTTCCCCTTTCACAGCTCCCAGTGACAGTTCTGTGTTTGGGGCCGTGTCCCTGCTGTCCCTCTGGCTGTGGGGCATTTGGAACATTTCCCCTTTTTGCAGCTCCAGCAGGGTCTGTGGGTGCTGAGTGATGACCCCACAGCACATCAAGGACATGAGGAGATGAAGATCATCCCCACCTTCCCCAAAAGCCTCCATGGACAGCAACTCCATGGTTTGTTCCCTGCCAGGCCAGCTCAGGGCCCTGCAGGATTCCCATGGCAGCCTGGCTCTCTTTGGGATGCCTTTATCCCAAAAAAGGGAGGGAAGGTTTTGTCCCTCTGCTGACACCTCTGCTTCCTGCAGGGACAGAGGTGCCTGACCACATCCACTGGTATTTGACCCCAAAAGCAGCATTGCCACCCCTCAGAACCCCAGAGGAGCAGGGTTTAGTCACTGTATTTCACCCTAAAAACAGTGTTCCCACCCCTCAAAGCCCCAGAGGACCAAGGTGTACTCACTGGTATTTAACCCCAAATGCAGCGTTCCCACTCCTGGAAACCCCAGAGGAGCAGGGTTTAGTCACTGTATTTAATCCCAAAAGCAGCGCTCCCACCCCTCAAAGCTCCAGAAGAGCAGGGTTTAGTCACTGGTATTTCAGCCCAAAAGCAGTGCTCCCACCCCCCAAAGCCCCAGAGGGTTTAAGCAGGGTGTACTCACTGCATTTAACCCCAAATGCAGCATTCCCACCCCCCCAAAGCCCCAGAGGGTTTAAGCAGGCTGTTCTCACTGTATTTAACCCCAAATGCAGCATTCCCACCCCCCAAAGCCCCAGAGGGTTTAAGCAGGCTGTTCTCACTGTATTTAACCCCAAATGCAGCATTCCCACCCCCCAAAGCCCCAGAGGGTTTAAGCAGGGTGTACTCACTGCATTTAACCCCAAATGCAGCATTCCCACCCCCCAAAGCCCCAGAGGGTTTAAGCAGGCTGCACTCACAGTATTTCACCCCAAAAACAGCGTTCCCACCCCCCAAAGCCCCAGAAGAGCAGGGTTTGAGCAGGGTGTACTCACAAGCGATGCGCACCGACGCCTTCCTGCTCTTGGAGGTGCCCAGGTGGCTCCAGGCCACGCACTGGCACCAGTAATCCTCAGGGCCATGGAAATCCTCCACCTGCTGCCTCGTCACGTTGATGGAGACCTCCCTCACCTTCAGCCCTGAGCGGGGAGAGGCAGAGAATCAGATCAGCAAGGACACAAGCCTGTCCTTTAATCAACAATGCCACCATCCTATTTTCTGAAAAATCCTCTTGGCCCAGGATTTCTCTCCTGGGAAGCTGAGAAGCCTCAAAGAAAAAAGGAAAACAATAATTATCTCATTTGCTTCTCCTGTGTTTTGCTGCTTTGGAATGTGGTTGGAGATTGTTTATCCAACATGTGAATTGTTTTAATTTAATGACCAATCACGGCCAGGCTGTGTCAGACTCTGGAAGGAGTCACGAGTTTTCATTATCCTTCTTTGCAGCCTTCTGTCTGTATCCTTTCTTTTCTCTGTTCTTTAGTATAGTTTTAATAGAATAGAATAGAATAGAATAGAATAGAATAGAATAGAATAGAATAGAATAGAATAGAATAGAATAGAATAATAAATTAGCCTTCTAAGAACATGGAGTCAGATTCATCATTTCCTCCTTTGTCTTAGGGACCCAGCAAATACCACACTTTTCAATCAGGGCAAAGCCCTAATTACTTGCACAGTCATGTAGTGCCACTAATTAAATTCTGTAAGATGAGCGGGTCATAATGCACTGGGTTCCAGGAGTTGCCCCTGTCACCGTGATATTTTATGAAAAATCCCTTCACCAGGGTTTCTTCTCCTGGCAAGATGAGAAGCTGCAGCTTCTCCCTGTTTTGTTCTTCAGGAATATGATTTGAAGAATTATTTACCCAGCTTGTGAATTGTTTTAACTTAATGACCAATCCCAGTCCAGCTGTGTCAGACTCTCTGGTCAGTCATGAGTTTTTATTATTTATTCTTGTCTATTATTGTTTTATTATTTAGTCTTGTCTGATGTCTCCTTTCTTTTTCATTAGTATAGTTTTAGCATATTGTTATGATATAATATAATATAATATGATATAATATGATATGATATAATATAATATAATATAATATATAATATAATATAATATATATCAGCCTTCTGAGAACTTGGAGCAAGTTCTCATCTCTCACCTCATCCTGGGGACCCTTAACATGCCCCCACCATGATCTTTGCAGCTGCTCCCTCAGATTCCTCATCCCTGGTGCCTCTTTCACCCAGGATGTTTGTCTGCATTCAATCATGTACAATAAAAATGTCTTTAAAGGACACCTCCATGCCCTTGCAAACCTGTGGCCCCTCAGACCAGGAGCATTTCCCCCAGACAGAGCCCAAAGGTAAATTCCAGACTCCAGGATCCTCCCACACCTTTCCTGTGGCACCCCTGGGATGTTCCCCAGACCTGCAGCCACCTCGGCATGGCAGCCTTGGGAGAGGAAATCCAATCCAAACCTGGCTCTGGGAACCATTTGAAAGAGTCAGAAAAACATTAAATGAAAATAGAAAACATTCAGGCCTTGTTCTTCCTCCTCTCTCCTCCAGCACGGTCCCCAGGCAGTTATTTCCCCTCCACTGGAAATGGAGGCAAACCCAATCTCAC
This sequence comes from Geospiza fortis, assembly GCF_000277835.1. Taxonomy (NCBI): domain Eukaryota; kingdom Metazoa; phylum Chordata; class Aves; order Passeriformes; family Thraupidae; genus Geospiza; species Geospiza fortis. Next base: position 165,461 of record NW_005054663.1, on the reverse strand, counting down.
CGTATTTCATGCCTGTGGAGTTTATAAAGCAGCAAGGATTCTAAACCTGAACTCCATAAAAATTGGCTTCCACTTAATCTCAGGCATCATTAACAGCTGGGCAGCCCCTCCTCAAAGGCACTGGGAAGTCACTGTGCTCCTCTGGCAAGAGGAGGGACAGGGTTCACTGGGGATGCTCCAAGAGGGGAAGCTCAGACAAGCTTTAAATCCTGTACAAAAAATACAGAATATTTGATACTTTTCCAGCAACAGGAAAAGGGGATTTTTACTTCTTTTCATTAAGTCTGGCTTACAATGAAACCCAAGGACAGGGGCAAACCCTTGACAGGTCCCCAAGTTGTCTCCAGAATCCCTTCAGTGCCTCAAATATTTATTCCCATGCAACAAACAAACACAGGTTTTCTGGCTGCTTTTTGTTTTCCCCCCGTGTTGATGCCGTCTTTAACAAAACTGTTTACAAAGCCTCCTTTTATTTCCTGACACGGTGACAACAAACCCTGAGGAACAGAGGCTCTGCCAGAGCCCCTGCCAGGAAAATGCACCCCCTGAACCAAACCATCCCTGCTCTGCCAGCCAAAAATACTTGGATTCTGGCATGAGAACATTTTGCAGAGTGATCTGTCCAGGTTTAAGGTAAGAGAAGCTTCAGGGAGCTCCCTCAGAGGGGATTGGAGTGCTGGGACAAAGCAGGGCTGCCCTGGCTGAGGGTTTGGGATCCCATTCCCACCAGGAGCAGCTTCCTGGGGGAAAACTCTCCCTGTGCTGACCCCACTCACGCCCCCAGCCCCTGCTCCCTTCCCTCCTGGGGATTTTGGGAAGCAGCAAAGAGAGGCAGAGGTGTGGGAGCTGCCCCTGCTCACGACGACAGGATTTTGATACCAAACGAGAAAAAGTCATCACTTGATGATGGATTTTGGAGAAGCTGAAGCCATTTCTTGGCTCCGGGGTGCTGCAAATTTCTGAGCAGGCGTCAGTGAATTCAGGCATTTACAGCTCCAGATTTATTAAGGTGGAATATTCTCCAGCCCAGCTCTTCCTTTCATTGACACGGCGTTTAATTAATCTATAAATCAGCCTGTATTTAATGTGGCAAACAAAGAGCACACACGGTTTGGGGAAGCTGGTGGTTCAGCGTTTTGAGAATGGGCCAGGTAGGAATTCAGGTCCTCTTAAAGGTCTCCCAGTTCACCCATTGACAAAATAAATGCATCCAAAAGTGCAGAATCTTGGAATTGTTGGGGTTGGACGGGACCTCTGGAGAGCACGGGGTCTTTGGGGGAAGTTGTGCTTTGTTTATGGAGAAAGCGCAGCTATTTCCATTTGTTTTAGGAACAACGACACAGAGCAAACCTATTGGGAGGAGAGGAATATTCTCCATTTATCACCCCCGTATTTCACCATTGTTGGGAAAACTTATCCACAAACACCGGAGGTTTATGTCCAAAAAGGAGACAGAGGAGTCCTTTGACTTTATTCCAATCAAGGCAGAGGCCATGGGGCATTCCCCTGGGGTCTCTCCAAGTTTTGGAGGATGCAGCCTCCCTTTTTATCCCAATTTCCAGCCACATTTCCCTTCTCTCTTTCCCCATTTCTGAGGTACTTGAGAGGTTCAGACTTCCCAGAACACCTGATCCCAAAGATTTCCCTCTAATGAATAACCCTCCCTTTTAATTTTTAATTCTTACTGAATTGAGGGGTTTTCCCCATTGTTTCTTTCAAATTTCAATGTCTAATTTTGTTTATTAGCAAACCTAAAGTTTATTTGTAAAAGCAAATCTCTTTTTCCATTCATCAATCAGTGGAATCCTTCCCATTTTTTCTTTTATCTCCCAGTGCTGGTTTTATCTACCAGCAGACCCACAGCTTGTTTGGAAAGACAAATCCCCCATTCCTCTCAACCAGCAAACACATCCACCTCCCCTCTGCACCTCGGGAACCACTGGGAAAATCCTTCATGGGGAGTGACAGCGGGTGAAAAATCCCTGCAAATCAAAGCAGGCACCTCGTAAAGCACCGCGACATTTTACCTGCGCCTCCAATAACTCCAATAAGCGCCGCCAGCCCAACCCTTTAAATTATTGTGCAAATTAGAACCATCATCTTTTGTTTTACAGTAGAGCCGTGCAGAATATCAAGTGCTGGCTGTGGTGCTGAAATGCTAATGGGCTCTGCTGGATGCTGGAGCTGCACAGACCGGTGCTGGCAGCAGATGAATAATTGCTCTCCGTGTACTAAACACAACGGAGCTGCAGAGAACTTCGGCATTTGTCAGCTTTATTTGTTTAAATGAGAAAAACACTGACAGCAGTTATTGCTGTAATCCTTCCAGTTATCAGACAAGGAAAGTCTGCGAGCTGGGCTGAGCCTCTGCTCAACCCCAACCTGAAATAGCCAGGCAGGTTCTGGAGCGTGCAGGAAATGCAGCAGAGGGAAATTAATCAGCCCCTAATTACCGCACTTTCATCACAGCAGCATCCACGAGCTCGGCTCTCCCTTGATGAGGCAGAGCACGGAGAGAACAAAGTCCCTGCTCTGCCACGCTTGGGGAATAAACAGGGAAAGCAGAGGCAGAGCAGCAAAGCCACCGCAGGGACACTCCAGGCAAAGCCTTCCAGACGTCCCCAGATTCCTGCAGAACCTTCCCTGTCCTGCTGCTCCTGCTCACAGACACTCCTGGGCCGCTCTGAGGCCTTTATTCCTCTGTAAAACCTTCCAGACACCCCCAGATTCCTGTTCTGCTGCTCCTGCTCACAGACACTCTGAGACCTTTATTCCTCTGCTGTAAAACCTTCCAGACATGCCCAGGAGTCCTGCAAAACCTTCCCTGTCCCTGTCCTGCTGCTCCTGCTCACAGACACTCCTGGGCTGCTCTGAGGCCTTTATTTCTCTGTAAAACCTTCCAGACATCCCCAGAGTCCTGCAGAACCTTCTCTGTCCTGCTGCTCCTGCTCACAGACACTCTGAGGCCTTTATTCCTCTGCTGTAAAACCTTCCAGACATGCCCAGAATCCTGCAAAAACCTTCCCTGTCCTGCTGCTCCTGCTCACAGACACTCCTGGGCTGCTCTGAGGCCTTTATTCCTCTCCTGCAAAACCAAAATCATGGAAATCTGGGCTCCGTGCCCATCACGGTGACAAAGCCACCCGTGGGGAGTGCCAGCCTTGTGACGCCCCGAGTGCCACTGCAGCCCCTGTGCCAGGAGCTCGGACACGTTCCCTCCATCCAGCACCAAACCTTCTCCAGCCTGGGGCTCTGGGTGCTGTTTTTCACCTCTCCTCCCCAACCTCTGGGGATTTTGATGCCTCACAAGCAGTGAAGGATGCAGAGGTCAGACCCTGTTTAATTAAAGAAAAGCAGCTTATACTTCCAGCATGAAAACCATCAATACTCAAAATCAGGGAAATTCCTATTCATGCTCCACTTAAAACTTCAAGTCCTAATGGGAGCTGCAGTGGCACAAAATGAAAATGATCCCATTTATTCTAGATAATTTCAGAAATAATGCAGTCAGCATATTTAAATATATTTAAAAGAAGGTGATTTCAAAAGCCCAGAACCCCCTTTAACCAAAATCCCTGCTTTTGGCACCAATCCCAGAGAGCAGCATTCCCAGCTGGAGCAGATCCAGGCTGTGCCTGGGGACAGACTCAGCTGTGCCCCAGACTGGACTCCAGAAACTGCACGTGAATGCCAAAAACCCCAACAGCTGCTGCTCTGAAGGCTGAGGGAGAGCTCCAAAGGAATTCCTGGCTATAGATGGGATCCTGGTGACAGAATTCCCCTCAGTGCTGCCTCTCTCTGCATTTTTGTGCCCTGAGGATCCACCTGGACATTACCCTGCAGTGGGTTTTGGGTTCCAGACATGTGAATGCCAAAAACCCCAACAGCTGCTGCTCTGAAGGATGAGGGAGAGTTCCAAAGGAATTCCTGGCTATGGATGGGATCCTGGTGACAGAATTCCCCTCAGTGCTGCCTCTCTCTGCAATTTTGTGCCCTGAGGGCTGTTCTGGGAACACCTGGGCGCTGCCCTGCTGTGGGTTTTGGGTTCAGAGCTTTGGGGCATCTGCAGCCCTGGGCTAAGTCTAGCCCTGCAGCGTTTCTGTGGTCAGGGAATGTGGAAAATGCCTGTTTTATGACTGGCTTTTTGCAAATATTCAAATGAATATTATATGTGTTGTGTTAGAAAGTAATGCTGTATTAATTTTCTTAAGTAGTGTGTTAAATATAGTTTAGGTTATAACATAATGTTAAAATAGAAACTATGCTGTGTAAGATACTTTTTTTAAAGAAAGGACTCATAGCGAGATAGCAGCCCCCTAAATCTTTCAGAGAAAAAGAATTTATTGCTGCATTATCGGAAGAAACGAACTTCTTCCCGCCTCGCTCATGTTGGGATTCAGAGGAAGAGGCTGACACTGACCAGACAGAATCCTGTGTTTGAATGGAATTTATGCATCATGGATGAGGTGTATGAACATGCAACAGGCTGTTGCTTTTAAGGGTTAATCCTCTGTTAAAGTGGGTCCTTTTTGGTCTTATTTTGCCCAGAAAAAGAGGGCAAAAGGGGAAGACCCAGATGTCCGTAACTCTTCGTTTCTATTGTCTCATATTGTCCTGATCCAAATTGTCCAAAATTTTGATCGCTCCAATCATATTGCTATTTTTATAACCATTTTACTACTATTAAACTTTTAAATTTTTAAAAACAAGCAGTTGGCGTTTTTCACACAGGGGAGCTGGCCCAGGGGCTGGAACCAGATGAATTTTCTCCCAACCCAAACCCAGCTCTGCTGCTCCGTGTCTCAAACCCCAACGTTACTGATGCCATTTAAACCCCACCTCGTGTTACCAATCTTGGTTTGTTCTGCTATTAACCCAAAGCTTAGAAAACATAATTGCAGCACTCAAAGAGAGATTTGCCATAACCATATGGAAGGAAAGCTTTTAGGGACGACATTTCTCCCGTATTGATTCAGCTGTGCCTTTAGAAGTAAAGGTTATGCCTATTAAATTATTTCTGAAAAGGTAACTGCAAAAATTAAAATTCATTCAGATTAGCATTTCCAAAAAAAAAAAAAACCTCTAATACGAAACTTCTTCAGAATGTGTCACTTCAAAAGAATGCCAAGCACTACTTTAAGAGGTGTAACTTCTTCTTAAATGGCATTTTTGCCTCTAAAAAAGGAATTTCTTGTGTTGCTGGAGAAGGTGTTGTACACAGAGCGCTGCTGCCAAGGCTGGGGGTTGCCTAGCAATGCTGGGAGGGGAGAGGGGAGAAAGCAATAACAACCAGAATTGTGGAGCCACAGCATCAAATTGGTCTGCAATACTTATCAGCTAAATGAGAGGAGCTGCAGGCTCTGCTCGGAGCTGATAAAATCTCCTGATCGCTCCCAAATCTCTCCCTTCTCCTTCTCTTCTCTTCCACACGTTCTGGGCGCTGTGGATTCCTCCTGCTCGGGTTATTCCAACCCCAATTCCTGGGGCTGGGGGCAAACCCCAGAGTCCAACCCAACAAAAATCCAGTAAGAACTGGGACTGGGGGGAAATTCCAGGCTCCAACCCAGCAG
>NW_005054663.1:148994-159524 GCF_000277835.1 Geospiza fortis | reverse complement strand
AGGAATCCCCCAAAAACTGGGGCTGAGGGGAAATTCCAGCGTCCAACCCTGCTCACCTGGGGGCACCTCCTGCTCACCTGGGGTCAGCTCCTGCTCACCTGGGGCAACTCCTGCTCACCTGGGGCAGCTCCTGCTCGCCTGGGAGCACCTCTTCCTCACCCAGGAGTAGCTCCTGCTCACCTGTGGCCTCGTCCAGGCTCTCGTGGGACACGTGCTCGTTCTGGTGCACCCACTCGCCGTTGCACTTGAAGAAGATCTGCATGGCGGGCACGGCCCTGCAGCGCAGCACGATGGGGTTGCTCTTGATGATGTAGGAATCGTCGGGCTCCTCCAGGAAATGGGGCAGGGTCCCCGGGGCCGAGGGCAGGGACTCAGGCAGGGCCTCGCTGTTCTCATGTCCTGAAAGGCAACCAGAGGAAAAATTCCATTTTTCATGGTTCTTCTGGCATCTCGTTTTATTGCTGGAAGGAAAAATCAACTTTGGGTTTTATTTAGGATCTGTTTTACTCCAGGTTTTATTTAGGATTGGTTTTCCTCAGGATTGGTTTTCCTCTGGGTTTTATTTAGGATTGGTTTTCTTCAGGATCAGTTTTACTCCAGGTTTTATTTAGGATCCATTTTACTCTGAGTTTTCTTTAGGATGGGTTTTACTCTGGATTTTATTTAGGATTGGTTTTACTCTGGGTTTTATTTAAGATTGGTTTTCCTCAGGATCTGTTTTACTCGAGGTTTGATTTAGGATGGGTTTTATTTAGGATCGGTTTTACTCCAGGTTTTATTTAGGATTGGTTTTCCTCCGGGTTTTATTTAGGATTAGTTTTACTCTGGGTTTTATTTAGGATTGGTTTTAGTCCAGTTTTATTTAGGATCTGTTTTACTCCAGGAGCGCTTGCAGAGCTGCCCAGTTGGGCTTTGGAAGGACACACACACACGGAGGAAAAAAATCAAATATTGAAGTGTAAGGGCTGCCAAATGCCACAAAACAGCCCCAAAACCACCAGAAACAGGTGGGGACCTGAGGGTTCAGAAGCTGCGGGATGTGAAGGGAATTTTCAGCCCTTCTCCACATCTTCAGCTGCCATCAGGGGCTCAATTCCCAGGTCCCTCAATTCCCAAATTCCAGAGGCTCTGGAGAAGAGGCTTTGCCTTTGGATCAGCTCCCACCCTCCTTGCTGCTGTCAAACCCAGGAAATTCCCACTGATCTCCGGCAATGCTGAATTCATTTCAGCACTTTGTCGGTTTTTGGCAGAAATTCAGAGGAAAGCGACAAATGTGGGTGAGAAGGGATTGATTCCTACAGGGAGAGCAGAGAGCGCAGCCAGGGGGAGAACAGGACAATGTGGGGATGGAGGGAGCTGGGAGGGAACAGCACAAGGAGCTGATGGAACCCAGAGCAATGAAATTGAGGCAGATGTGAGGGAAGCTGTGCTGCTGTGAAGGAAAAATGAACCCCTAAAGTGTCGCCGTGATATTTTCTGAAAAATCCTCTTTGCCCAGGATTTTCTCCGGGGAAGCTGAGAAGCCTCAGAGAAAAATGAAAACAATAATTATCTGATTTGCTTCTCCTGTGTTTTGCTGCTTTGGAATGTGGCTCGGACATCGTTTACCAACAGGTGAATGTTTGATTGGTTCCATGTAAATTGTTTTTAATTAATGACCAATCACCATCAGCTGTGTTGGACTCTGAGGAGTCAGTCACGAATTTTTTATTATTTATTCTTGTTAAGTTTTCTGATGTGTCCTTTCTCTTTCTTTAGTATAGTTTTAGTATAGCATGATATGATATGATATGATATGATATGATATGATATGATATGATATGATATGATATGATATGATATGATATAATATAATATAATATAATTCAGCCTTCTGAGAACTTGGAGTCAGATTCTCATCTCTCACCTCGTCCTGGGGACCCTCACAAACACCACATTCCCATGTCTAGGAGGCGACAGAAGAATGAGAACATTGTTTTATTTCTATTAAATCCTGGGGGACATTATTTTATTTCTTTTAAATCCTGGGAGCTGTCCCTCAGCATGGAGCTCTGTGTGTGCAAACACTCCCCGAGCTGTGCTGGGAAATCACAGCCACCCTCAAACGACTGCAGTGCTTTCAGCCCCTTCTCAGGGTGCTTTCACAACAAAACACCATCACAACAAAACACCAGCACAACTTCCAGTGTTTTACTCCCTAAAGCTGATGCCAATTTCCATCTTGACAATCTGAGTCCCTGCAGGATTTATTCAGTCCGAGTTTTGTAGGAGAGAACAAAAAAATTGTGAGATTTTGGAGAGGCTGGGAACTCCCAGGCTCCCACCATGGCTCCTGCAGCTCTGGAGTGGAGGGTGAGCAGCAGCCAAGCCTGTGAGGATCCCCCAGCAGGAGAACTCCCGGTGACCCCGAGTTATTCCACTGAATTTGCTATTTAGGGCAAGGCACGGAGGAGGAAATCCCAGCCCCACAAAACCCAGGGCGGATTTCTCCTGGCACGTTGTGGCTGGAATGTGTGGTCTGGATTTTTTTTTGGGTGTTGGAGATTTTGGGGTTGGGAGTGGCTCCCTCCCCATGAAAACCTCTCACATAGGACACGAAATAAAATGATGCAGACACTATGTCACCCTGGTTTTTTTTAAGATTTTCTAAGCTTTCTGATGTTGACATCTTTGTAGCGAACTTTCACACACACTTTCTGTAAATAACTCATTGTTTTGTGTTCTTCTATAAAAGAAGAGAAAGTTGATAGACTGTTGGTCTGTCCAGTGTCATTGGAGAGGTGGCACTGTCACCCTCCAATCCACTGTCACTTTTGGAAAACTATAAATGTTGGAGTCAGAAAATAAACTTCCTTTTTTCTACACCTTGAGAACAGCAGCGTGAGCTTGTGTTCTTTCGTGTCTTATAGCGACAACACTGGAATTTCCAAGGTAAAAAGGAGGGAAGTTTAATTTTTGACTCCAACATTTATCGACTTTCAAAAGTGACAGTGGATTGGAGGATGGAAGTGCCACCACTCCAATGACAGTGGACAAACAAACAGTCCATGATTTCTCCTCCTCCAGAAAAGAATGTAAAACAATAATTATTTACATAAAAATGCATGAGAAAGTTTGTTACAAGGATGTAAACATTGGAAGGCTTAGAAGAACTTAGAAGAATGAAACAACACATGGCCAGGTAAATCCAGGTGCATCCCTTTGATTTTCCCTTTGACATTTTCCTTTGGGAATCCGACCAGGTAAACCCAGGTGAATCTTTTCCCTTTGACATTTTCCTTTGGAAATCCAACCAGGTAAATCCAGGTGAATCTTTTCCTTTGGAAATCCAAGCAGCACACACAAAAGCAGCAATGATTCCCCATCCCCTCCTGCTCACACAGATATTTCTGTGGTTTACACCTGGAATTGCCTGAATTCCTGTTTGCAGGACATCCCTGCTCAGGTGGAGGAAATTATTTATTCCTGTAACATTATTTGTTTATTTATTATTAATTATTATTATTTATTCCTATAACATTTCCCCATTTACCTGCAGGAGCCTCTCCCAAAATGCCATTAATCCTCAGGATTTTACCTCTTCCTGTTTTGATCACCTCTATTGTGCTCTAACTCAAACTCAGAATTCCCATTCCACCAGAGCTGATTGCAAATCCCTGAGATTTTCCACGTCAATTTTTGGGATTCAGGCCCTTCAGAGCTCTCCCAAAAAATCAGTTTTGTAGCAGCAGCAAATGACAGAAGAGCAAAGCCTGACACAATTCTTGTGGCTTCATTCCTGGAAAATTACCTTTCAGGAAGGGTTTTGTGTTTTATGCTCTGCACGCGAGGCCAAAAGGGACTTTAAATCTTTTTATGACAATAATAGAAATGAAAAAGAGAGGAGGGGAAAGAAAAAAAATGTTAGGACCAAACATTAAATTCTTCTCTGAAATAAACACACTGCTGCTGTCAGAACACATCAGGAGATCTGGACAGCAGCAGACAGGGATGAGTCAGTATTTCAAAACTGTTTAGGATAATTTAGATGTTAAAATGAGATCTTAAACCAGTGAAAAGCTGTGAGCTCTGAAATATCTATATTTTTTTTCAAATTAAGAATTATTAAAAGTGAGTGGCATTATTCTTTTTGTATTAAAAAAACCAACCTAAAAGTTAAAGTGTCTCCAACAAGCCAAGTAACTCATGATAAAAGCAAATAAATCTGGCAATAAATTGTTCAGAGACTTTTCCCAAGTGTCCAAACACAACTTCTCTTACACTTTGTAGGACCAGAAAAAAACAAAGCTCTGAAAGTCCCAAACGGGGCTGAATTCCCCTCTCTGATCCAGCAGCTGGGATCTGAGGGAGCTCTTTTCCCTCTCTGCCTGGGATTTGGGATTTGGGATTTCCCTCTGCCCAGGATTTGGGATTTTCCCTCTGTCTGGGGTTTGCCATTTCCCTCTCTCTGCCCGGGATTTGGGATTTGGGATTTCCCTCTGTCTGGGGTTTGGGATTGTCCTCTCTCTGCCCAGGATTTGGGATTGCCCTCTCTCTGCCCAGGATTTGGGATTTTCCCTCTCTGTCCGGCATTTGGGATTTTCCCTCTCTTTGCCCAGGATTTGGGATTTCCCTGATTTACAGGACTGCCCTGAAGCAATTCCTCCTGCAGGGACACAGGAGCCACTCCCACATAAAAACATTCCCAGTTCTCTCCAACCTCCTTCTCCCGCTCAGGAATTCCTCTCCCTTTGCCTCCTTTGCCCTGAATTTATAAATCCTGCCAGCAGCACTGGGTTATTCTGCTGCTTTGGGTGTTTTTTGGATGCTTTTTGGATACTTTTTGGATGTTTTTTGGGTGTTTTTTGGATGTTTTTGGATGTTTTTTGGATTTTTTTAAACGTTTTTGGATGTTTTGGGGATTTTTTTGGATGCTTTCTGGATGCTTTTTGGATGTTTTCTGGATGATTTCTGGATGCTTTTTGGATGTTTTTGGATATTTTTTGGATGATTTTGGATGTTTTTTTGGAATTTTTTTTATGTTTTTTGGATGTTTTTTGGATCTTTTCTGCCCCAATCCAGAAGGCAAAAGCCTTTTCCCAGCTGGACCCATCCCAACCCCTCCTTTGGACAGATCCATCCAGGAGCAGAAACCCAACTGGATACGACCAATATTCCAAATATTCCCATTCCTCCCTTTCCATGTGTCCAACCCCCCTGATCCCTGCTGGACTTTTACCCCCTCCAGCCCAGATTTCCTCCAGCACCAAACAAATCCAAGCGTCAGCTTTGCCAGGGAAGGCAGGGGATGGAAAAAATAAAAATCCTGTTCCAGAATAGAGCATTTCCTCCTGCCTGGAACGGTTTCCATGATGAAATTGGAGTCATTATTCAGTCAGAAAAGCAGCTCGCTGAGATTTGCCTGCATTTGCTTCATCAGATGACCCCGGCCCCCACGCACAGTGGGTTTTTTGGAAGGCGCTCAGAAATGGGTGGAAATGGCAGATTTTGTTGTTCACCGAGGATTGTGAAATCTTTGATTGGCTCTGTTGTTTGCCCTGATTTGATGAGGCCCCAGGAGAGGGGATTTAGCAAACCCTAAATGGGAGAGCCAGGAACAAATCCCTTCCCTCTCCAAAGGGACCTCCCAGCTCATCCCATTCCACCCCTGCGGGGACCCTTCCACCACACCAGCTCGCTCATCTCCATCTATTCCTGGTTTTTTCGATGCTTTTAGCAGAATTCTTGATTTTTCCTGGCTGCTGTACAGCCCAAAGCCAGATTTAGTTTCATTAATGAACTTTAAATGCCTTTGCTCAACAATACAGTGGATTTTTTTACTGGATATTGACATTTTCCCTGTGAGGAAGAAGCCTCAATAAACTGGTGAACCTTCAATAAATAAATGAACCCTCGATTAATCAATGAACCCCTCAATCAGTGAACCTTTCAATTAATCAGTGAACCTCTCAATTAATTAATGAACACTCAATTAATCAATGAACCCTTCAATAAATCAATGAACTCACAGTAAATCAGTGAACCCTCAATAAACCAATGAGCCCTCAATAAATTTACGAATCCTCAATCAATCAGCGAGCCCTCAATAAATCACTAAATCCTCAATAAATCGATGAATTCTCAATAAATCTATGAACCCTCCACAGATCAATGAACCTCAGCAAACCCAGCGCTTCCAGGGGCAGGTGCTCCTCAGGGAGCTCTGGTGGGGATCCAGGGATCTGTAAAATCCCAGCCCAGCTCATCCCTGTGCTCCCAAAATTCCAGAATTCCCAGCCCAGGTCATCCCTGTGCTCCCAAAATTCCAGAATTCCCAGCTCATCCCTGTGTTCCCATTACTCCCAAATTCCCAGGCCAGCTGCTCCCAAAATTCCAGAATTCCCAGCCCAGCTCATCCCTGTGCTCCCAAAATTCCAGAATTCCCAGCTCATCCCTGTGTTCCCATTACTCCCAAATTCCCAGGCCAGCTCATCCCTATGTTCCCAAATTCCCAGCCCAGCTCATCCCTGTGTTCCCAAAATTCCAGAATTCCCAGCCCAGCTCATCCCTGGGTTCCCAAATTCCCAGCCCATCTCATCCCTTTGTTCCTGAATTCCCAGCTCATCCCTTTATTCCCATCTCCTCCCAGCCCAGTTCATCCCTGTGTTCCCAAAATTCCAGAATTCCCAGCCCAGCTCATCCCCATGTTCCTGTCATTCCCAAATTCCCAGCCCGCTCTGAGATCCACAAGTGCTGCAGCTCCATCTCGCCCCTGATATCCCACATTAACTCCTCCAGACCCTCCTGCTTCCCAGGGATATAAAGGATAAACTCCCAGTGGCTCTGCCCTAATCCTTCCCATCAAATATTTGGGCGACAGGTGGAAAATTGTTCTGCCAGCTGAGGAAGACAAAATCCATCCCTCCCGGCAATTTTCCGCAGTGAAAACTCCAAAAAATGAACGTGCAGTAAGTTGTGGAAATAAATCTGGGCTTTAAAAAGGAAAAGTGAATCCCCCAGCAGCGAGCTGGGGATCTTCAGGTACAAACCCCTCTTATCTGGGAGTTAAAAATCTCATTTCTCCTGCTGAGTGCCAGGCTGAGACACTCGAGGCTGTCACCTGTGCTGCTGGTTCATCACGGGGTTTTGGGGACACTGAGCACAGCTGGGGGCACTGAACACATCTGGGGTCACTGAGTACATCTGGGGGCACTGAACACATCTGGGGTCACTGACTTTCCTCCTTTCCCCAATCCTCACCTCCTTTCCTACCTTTCCCCAATCCTCATCTCCTCTTCTACCTTTCCCCAATCCTCATCTCCTCTTCTGCCTTTCCCCAATCCTCATTTCCTCCTTTCCCCAATCCTCCTTTCCTACCTTTCCCCAATCCTCACCTCCTTTCCTGCCTTTCCCCAATCCTCATTTCCTCCTCCTTTCCCCAATCCTCATCTCCTCCTTCCCTGTCTCCTCTCCCAAACTCAGCCCTCAATCCCTGTGCCCCTGTCCCCCCTCACTCTCACCTTTGTTCCCAGAAAAGGGAAGGGAGTTTATCACATCCCACCTTTACCAAATCCAGCCCTCGTTCCCCTCTGGCTCTGTCAGAACCACTCTGAGAGTGTCAGACCCACTTCATGAACTTCCAATTCCCTGGAATTTATGAAGGGAATTTCCAGGAACCACCCCATCCCTGGCTGCAGGAGGGGAGGGCATTTATTTTCCCCAGTGAGGATTAATTTGTTGATAAAACATTGCTGGCCCTTCCTGTGCCACAGAGATGAATGTGCATCCTATTGTAATCCCTTCTGCATCCTCAATTTATTTATACCCCAGCTGCACTTATTTATAAAAATGATGTATTACATTTATTAAATATTAAGTGGGTTACACACTTGAAGAATCTTTCATACATTTATTTAACATCTAGATTTTTTTTTCCTTGGAGCAATATGCAAGCAATATAAATCTTTAAAGGGAAGAAGGATCCTCCAGCACCCCAAAGAGATGGATCTGGAACTAAAAGTGTCCCAGCACGGGGTGTGTGAGGAGAATCAGATTTCTCTCAGTGCCTGACCTGACCTGCTGCCCTCAGCAATTCCAGCCAGGAATGCTGAGAGGAAAATTTCTGTCCAGAGCCACCAAAAATGGCATTTATGGCCCAGCAGAGAGCACAGAGCTCACCCTGAGCCTGCAGAATTCACACCAAAACCCTCCCAGTGCTCCAGACTAACAGGAGAAATGGGTAAGCAAGGCAAGGAGGGGACCACCCAAATTAACTCCGCCCAAATTAACTCTGCCGAAATTAACTCCACCCCAAATTAACTCCATCCCAAATTAACTCCACCCAAATTAACTCCTCTCCTCCTCCAAATTTCATGTTTCACCTGCTAATTCCTGCCTTGCTCCCAGAGTTGTGTCTCTGATGAGATCTGGGTTCAGTTAATCTTAATTACTGAGACAACGATATGGAAACACTCATTTGGAAAAAAAAAAAAACGCAAAAAAACAACACAATGGGAGCTCAGAGAGAAATTCAGCTTCATTTCAGCCAGGCTGAGAGAGAAACCAGGCTCCGAAAACTTCATTGCAGTGCACAGCAATAAATAAATGAGGGAATTACAATTTAGGGACACTCAGTGGCTGAGTGAGACATCACAGAGCAACTCTCAACAACTGAGCCCAAAATCCCCAACGAGCTCATTAAAACTGGACTGAGCAATGCTGCAGCTCCTCCAGGTGACTCTGAATTGCTGAGAAAATTGGGCCCATTAAGTATTAATAGAAATAATTCCAACATGCAGTGTTGGAATTTAAACAGGAGTTTAGAGGAGAAGATTTGGAACTCAGATTTCGCAATTCCTGTAAAATCCTGTGCTGGCTCTATTGGCAGGAATCTCCAGTCCTTGTGGTATTTTGCACAAATTGAATTTAATGATGGATCTTCATAATCTGGAATTTTATTTCATTGTGATTGGGGAAACAAACTTTAGCTGCAGTTAAACAATAAAGCGTGGGATGTAAAATTTTACAGTGGTTTTTTTTTTCCAACAAAACAAATTTGGGATTTCTGCCCAGTTTTTGAAGTGTCCAATGTCCCTGACAACAGGGAAAATCCAATTAATTGATGTTTTCTACACGTGCAGAGAGACTGAGCCACAGATGTTGCAGATCTCTCTGTAAATTCCATCAGAGCAACAAGTGACATTTAAGGAATATTTCAATGTTGTGTTTGCAGCAGCTGAACACAGCAAACAAGGAGGGGGAGCTGGGCACTGGAGCAGTTTTGGGCTCCACACCCAGCCTGTTCTGGCTGCTTCTTTTCTGCTTTTCCAGAGTGTTCTGCTACAAATATTTCCTGAAATACAACCTCAATTAAAATTAAATAGTAAAGCATACTGTTAAATAATATTTTTACAGGCCTGTGAGGCTTTGGATGTATTGATGTTTGTAGCCCCATCAGCTGTTTTCTGCACTAGGACACGATCGGGTTTCAGAATATTTTGCAGTTTTTCTTTCCCCCTTCCCTTTGCACTCAGGTAACTTTGGATAAAGCAATGAGATGTCCCACAAGAAACGGGAGAGCAAAGCCAACCCCACCCAACCCCACCATGCCCTGGTTGGGAAGGGAGAGAAAACCTCACTGCCTGCCCCAGGACAGCCTCGCAGCCAGGGCTTCCCTCAAGGGATTTTCTGGAACTTTCCCCCTTTTTTTCCTGCCTGAAGCCAGCCCAGGGTGAGCAGGATGGAGACACCGGAGACCTCCCCAGTCCCATTTCTGTGATAAACCCACCCCAAACCATCCCCCAGGAGCTGTTTTCCCATTTCTGTGATAAACTCACCCCAAACCATCCCTCAGGAGCTGTTTGCCCATTTCCCAACTTGTTCCCATTATCCCCCACCCCAATCCCATTTCTCCCACCCCAAAACATCCCTCAGGAGCTGCTTTCCCTATTCTGTGATTTTCTTCCACCCCAAACCATCCCCCCGGAGCTGTTTTCCCATTTCCCAACTCATTCCCATCCCCCCCACCTCAGTCACATTTCTCCCACCCCAAACCATCCCCCAGGAGCTGTTTTCCCATTTCTGTGATTTTTCTCACACCCCAAACCATCCCTCAGGAGTTGTTTTCCCATTTCCCAACCCTTTCTCATTATCCCCCACCCCAGTCCCATTTCTCCCACCCCGAACCATCCCCCAGGAGTTGTTTTCCCATTCCCCAACTCATTCCCATTACCCCAGTCCCATTTCTGTGATTTTCTCCCACCCCAAACCATCCCTCGAGTTGTTTTCCCATTCCCCAACTCGTTCCCATTATCCCCCACCCCAATCCCATTTCTCCCACCCCAAACCATCCCCCAGGAGCTGTTTTCCCCATTCCCCACCCCATTTCCCCGTGCAGTGAATCACAGCCCGGGCTGGTGACGCTCCCCTGACTCTGCTGTCACCACCTCACCTCCCCTCCCTGTCACTCCTGCTGCTGTCCCCATCACCAGCCTCAGCTGCCTGTTTACTCAGCACCCCCGTGGGGGGGAAGGAATAAAAGAAAACCCCCAA
>NW_005054663.1:146212-148980 GCF_000277835.1 Geospiza fortis | reverse complement strand
GAAAAACAGCCCCCAAAAAAGCCCCTTTTGGAAACGCTCTCCCGCAGGAACCTCCCACACCCGCCGCCCCTACAGCTGACGGTTTTGTGCAGCACAAAGATTAATAATTTTCAAAACCTGACATTTTCCATCTGAATCACAAGCTACTTTGTGAGAAATCTTTTCCATATCCTGCTCCATGCTGCTTCTCACGCTGAAGGGCATTTTAGGCTGGTTGAAACGCTTTTGTCATGGTAAAGACCCGGCGGATTTCCAGCTGGTGGCTCTGCAGAGGGACGGGCGCTGCCAGCACCAAAGATCCCAAAGGATCCTCGTTTCCTCATTTCCCGGCCACATTCCCTGCCCTGAGATCCTCAGGCGCACCTTGGACAGCTCCAGCTCATCCATCCTTCCCCACCTCCCCTCAAAGCCGAGCCCTTCCTGCTGTCCCAGCTTCCCTTCCCCATTTCCAGCCTGGCTTCCAGCAATTTTACTCAATTTTGCACTTTCTGATCTTTTACGGAATCCCTACAGGGCTTTTACCACAAATTTGTTTAGGAATTTTACTAAATTTTTAGGAATTTTACAAAATTCATTTGCAGAATGTTCCAGATCTCCATGAAAGGGCCCTGCAGGTGACACCAGCTCTGGGATCTCCAGCATTTGCTGATGGGAAGAATTCCTACTGCCTGTGGGATCAGGGAACACCAGCCCCTTTTGCATTTCAGGAAAGGCCAGCCCAGCATTCTGAGAACACCTCCTTTATCCCCTAAAACCAGAGGAAATTTTGAGGGTGAGATTTTGGGTTGATTTCTAAAGGAATATTTTCAGTTTTCCTTTTTTTTTTTTTTTGGCCTCCATGAAATCAGAATTTCCCCTGCTATCGCTCAGCTAACAGCCCCAATTTCTTTTCTGCGTGGGAAAGGGAACACCACGACCCAAACAGCTTTTCCAGCAGATAAAAGGCTCTGAGAAAAAGGGAAGGGAGGGCAGTGATTTTCCTCAGGTCCTGCTCAGGACTGAACTCCTGGCAGAGAACAAAGCTGCCCCTTCAGATCCCAATTCACACTTCAATTTTCCTGAACCGTGTAATACAAGTCATTACATCCTCCATGGCTTATCCTCAAATTGCTGGTAATTTTTATGTTGAACAAGCACCCATTTGCAGGGGTTTTGGTGCCATTAGGAGCGGGAATATTCCAATTTGGAAGTGGAGGCTGATGGCTGGAGAGGCAGCAAAATGCAGCCCACTGACTGAAAGCAGAATGGCTCAGAAATACAGAATACAGACCTTGGGACTGAATGCTGGGGGGTTTTATAGCACCCAGAGCTGGAAACCTGATGAAAATCTGATTTTTTTTGTCCCTAACAGGGCAGGGGGAGAGGGTGAGCAGCCACCTCTGTTCTCTCACAGCTCAGCAGCCGCTCTCAGAACAAAAAGCAGCAACAACATCCCACAACACTGCCAGTTTGTCTCCCCCAGCACTTCAAAAATTATGGAGCCTTTTTGGAACCCAGGACAGTGCTCTGGCTGCCCTGGAGGACTCCAGAGCCTGGCGTGGAATCAAAACCACCTGTGCCTTCGATTTTAGCCCAGGGAAACAATTACCAACTGTGGTGGTGTTCACAGGGGTCCCAGGACGAGGGAAGAGATGAGAATCTTGACTCCATGTTTCAGAAGGCTGATTTATTATTTTATGATATCTATTATATTAAAAGAAAATGATATATTAAAGCTATACTGAAAGAACAGAAAAAAATGTTTCATCAGAAGGCTTGAAAGGAAAGGAATGGAATGATAATAAAATCTTGTTACAAAAAACAACCCCGTCTCTCCCAAAATAACAAAAAAAAAACCAAAAAAACCTCCAAAAAACCCAAAAATAACAAAAAAAACCCATGAGGCTGGCTCAGCTCCTCCAGCACATCCAAACCCTGGTTGGAACCTTCCCTTCTTGGGGCTGTAAGCAGCTGAAAATAACAAAAAAATAACAAGAAAAACCCAAAAAACAACAGCAATAAAAAAAAATCACCAAAAACAAAACCAAAAAAACCTCCAAAAAACCCAAAAATAACAAAAAATAGTTAAAAAAAAAGTAATAATAAAAGGCCCAAAAAAAACCCCCAGGTGGTGCCAGCAGCCCCCAGCCCCCATCAGCCCTGAGTAGCTCTCAGACTATGGCTCAAAAGCACCGAGGCTGAAGCACCTGCCTGGCTTCAGCTCCTTTCCCACTCTGGATAATCTGGGAGTGCTGGGGGTGTCTGAGCCCCCCCAGGATTTGGAGCTCTGAGCAGGGCTGGGCTCAGACACACGAGGGACAACTGGAATTCCCCTCTCCCTGAGCCTCCCCAGTGTCGCAGACATCTTTTATGAAAAATCCTTTCTTTAGGATTTTTCCTCCTGAGAAGCTGAGAGGCCTCAGGAACAAAATGTAAACATTGATTATCTGCTGCTGTGGAATGCAACAGGTGGATCTGTGATTGGTCTCATGTGGTTGTTGCTACTAAAAGGGCAATCACAGCCCGGCTGGCTCAGACTCTCTGTCCAAGCCACAAGCCTTTGTTATCATTCCTTCTTTTGCTATTCTTAGCTAGCCTTGTGACGAAACCTTCTCTTCTATTCTTCTAGTATAGTTTTAATATAATATAGATCATAAAATAATAAATCAAGCCTTCTGAAACATGGAGTTAGATCCTCGTCTCTTCCCCATTCCATGAGCCCCTGTGAACACCGACACACCCCAGCTGGGATGGAGCAGGATCCCTGCAAGGTTTCCCTGCTGGAAAAC
>NW_005054663.1:139432-146202 GCF_000277835.1 Geospiza fortis | reverse complement strand
CTTCCCAGGTGGATGCCTGAGTGAGACCCAGCAGGGCACAGACACTGCAATCCCCAGAACATGCAGCGAGTCGGGGGAGACAAACCTCCAACAAAGGCAGCAAATCTGCTCTGGGGCTGCTTCCTCAGCGTTTGTCACCCCTGGGAGCAGCTCTGGCACAGCAGCACGTGGTGCCACGCT
Organism: Geospiza fortis; assembly: GCF_000277835.1. NCBI lineage: Eukaryota > Metazoa > Chordata > Aves > Passeriformes > Thraupidae > Geospiza > Geospiza fortis. The sequence goes on along the minus strand of NW_005054663.1, from coordinate 146,022 downwards.
TCGTGTTGGGAGTGGAGAACAGAGGGGAGCGACAGCGGTGACAATTTGTGATTAATAATGTACAAAGCCCTCCCTCGTCAGCTCAGACAGCCTGGCAGAGACAGAGGCATCCCTGGGCTTTGCTCTGAGGCAGAACAAAGTAGAGAGGGTTTCATCTCACTTCTGAACAAAGTGCAGAGGGTTTTATCTCACTTCTGAACACCAACTGATCCTAAAGAGCCTTGGGAATGTCACTGGGGCTGTGCCTTGGACAGGGACAGGCTGCTGAGCAGGAATCCTCACAGACACTCCCTGAGTGTCCCAGGAAAACCAAGAACTCATCCCAACAAGCTGTTCCCATCCATCCATGGATCCATCCATCCATCTGTCTCTCATTCACCCCATTCCAGAACTGTCCCTGGATGGAAACGGACCCTGAAGAGCCTTAGAAATGTCACTGGGGCTGTGCCTAGGACAGGAGACAGGAGCAGGAATCATCCCCAGACACTTCTTGAGTGTCCCAGGAGTACCAAGAACTCATCCCAGTGAGCTGCTCTCATCCATCCATAATCCATCTGTCATCCATCCATCCATCCGTCCATCCATCCATGGATCCATCCATCCATCCATCATCCATCCATCCATCCATCCATCCATCCATCCATCCATCCATCCATCATCCATCCATCCATCCATCCATCCATCCATCCATCATCCATCCATCCATCATCCATCCATCCATCCATCCATCCATCCATCCATCCATCCATCCATCCATCCATCCATCCATCCATCCCTTGAGCTGTTCCCATCCATCCCTCCCTCATTCACCCCATCCCAGAACTGCCCCTGGATAGAAACCTGCTCCCCTCCACCCCAAGCTGTTCCTTTGAGCAAATTCCAGCTTCAGGAGGGCAGGAGAAGCCCCCTTGGGACGTGCCAGCCCCCTCAAGGTGCAGCACAGAGCCCCAGCTCTGCCCCCACTCTCTGCTCATCCTCCAGCAAAGGCTCTGGGAAGAACTGGGAATTATTCAGGAGCCCTGCTCCAGTGCCCTGTGAACAATATCCTTTTCATATCTGCAGCGTGATAAAATCACTTGTTGCTGCTCTGCTGCCTGAGTCATGCTCTAGCAGCGTTATTAACCCCGCGCTCGCAGCCTGCTCGGGGACTCAGGGCCCTTTTGTTCCAGGACTTGGAGATTTATTTGTCAAGTCTGACAGCTCTGATCTCCTCTTGCGGGGAACAGCAGGGCCTGAACAGGAATTTATGAAATCACGAGCTGCAGGAAATAGCCAAAATCGCAGCAAGGGTTGATTTGGAAACGAGGAGGAGATAAACAACATGGAGATAATAATCTGCATTTCCATAAGAAAAGGCTCTCTAAAAAGATCTGAAAGCATCAAGGAATGGGGCAGTGACAGATCTCACGTGTGCTTAACATGTGGTTTATGGAGTTTTAAGAAGATATAAAAACATTTAAACTCCATCCAGGCATCCTTCATTCTGGATCTTGAGAAATCAACAGGTACAAATGAGACACATTCAGTGGAAAAATGAGATTGCCTTTGCTCTTGCCCACGTGCTAGGATGAGTGGTGTTACTTTAAATACACAAGCTTAGAAAACAAGCCCTGGATGTCATTAGCATTATCAGGCCTCATCAGGGCAGCACTGTGACATTTTAAAGCCATTTTTCATCACAAAACTCCATCACCTATTGTGAGGAACACAACCCCTGTGCACAGGCAGCGCCATTCACCACCAAGATCTCACCAAACAGAAATAAACTGATTTATCAGAGCCTGCCCACCCCAAATCCCAGCAGAGCCACACTCCGGGTGCCCTCAGCTGTCACTGTAGGACACGAAACAAGACGAGCTCACACACTGCTGCTCTCAAGGTGAAGGAAAGGGAAGTTTCTTTTCTGACCCCAACATTTATAGTTTTTCAAAAGTGACAGTGGATTGGAGAGTGACAGTGCCACCTCTCCAATGACACTGGACAATCCATCAAATTTCTCCTCCTCCAGAAAAGAATGCAAAACAATGAGTTATTTACAGAAAGTGTGTGAGAAAGTTCGCTACAAGAATGTCAACATCAGAAGGCTTCAAAAAATCTTAAAAAATCAGGGCAACACTCAGCCAGCATTTAGGGGATGTTGGGTATCTGAGCACAAACCATAAATGACAGAAATCACAGCCAGCCCCCCTCTGCTGGGAAGTTTTGTGTCTTTTTTAAGCCAGGAACAAAATACACAGATCTTGGGATTTATGGACACCCAGAACTGGCTCTAGCACTGGGCTGGGTGTTGAAACTGAGCCCAGTGCCCACCCTGAGCCAGCTTGGGGTCCCCCTGGGCACCCCCAGCCCCAGCAGGAGCTGCTCTGCCCCTGAGAGGACAAGGAACCAGCAGAGATGAATCCATCTGTGCCAGAGCCCAGCCCTCAGCCCATCCACCCTGCTCCAGCAGGCAGGGCTCTGGTGGAGAGGAGCAGGAGTGGATAAAAGTGCAGAAATCTCAGGTTTGGAGTTGCTGAAAAGGCTCCTGAGATAGTAAAGAGTCTTTTTCCCAGCCCCGCGACTGACGAAGTCAAGATTCCTCAGCTCTGCCTTTCAAGATTATTTTCCCTTATCTGTTCCATTCTTTCTCTGCCCTGCTGGGATCTGTCCAGCAGGTCGGGTTGTGGCACAGTCCCTGCCCTTGGCGTAGTGTTGGCTTTTTATACCAAGAACTACGTGTGCTTTATATACAATAATTTTCCAATACCTATCACCTGTGTTAGACAGTCTGTCTCTACTCTGAACCAATCCAAAAGTGCCACCATCCCAGCAGAGGATGGAGGGCGAGAAGGAGAAGGAGAAGGAGAAGGAGAAGGAGAAGGAGAAGGAGAAGGAGAAGGAGAAGGAGAAGGAGAAGGAGAAGGAGAAGGAGAAGGAGAAGGAGAAGGAGAAGGAGAAGGAGAAGGAGAAGGAGAAGGAGAAGGAGAAGGAGAAGGAGAAGGAGAAGGAGAAGGAGAAGGAGAAGGAGAAGGAGAAGGAGAAGGAGAAGGAGAAGGAGAAGGAGAAGGAGAAGGAGAAGGAGAAGGAGAAGGAGAAGGAGAAGGAGAAGGAGAAGGAGAAGGAGAAGGAGAAGGAGAAGGAGAAGGAGAAGGAGAAGGAGAAGGAGAAGGAGAAGGAGAAGGAGAAGGAGAAGGAGAAGGAGAAGGAGAAGGAGAAGGAGAAGGAGAAGGAGAAGGAGAAGGAGAAGGAGAAGGAGAAGGAGAAGGAGAAGGAGAAGGAGAAGGAGAAGGAGAAGGAGAAGGAGAAGGAGAAGGAGAAGGAGAAGGAGAAGGAGAAGGAGAAGGAGAAGGAGAAGGAGAAGGAGAAGGAGAAGGAGAAGGAGAAGGAGAAGGAGAAGGAGCACTGGGATTAATTTATTTATTTTATTTTATTTATACAGCTGCCTGCAGTGCCCTCAGACACTGCTCAAAGCCCCCTGGTGCCCCTCTGGCAGCATTAAAAGGGGTTGGAAAACCATGGAGTTCCCTTTTTATGGTTTTAGCCAGTCTTAACTACACAAACAGGGGATGTGTGTCCTACGGGGAGCAGCAGCAGCGCAATAATAGCCTGAAATCTGGTGGAATACTCTGTTAATTAGGCTGAGCTCAGCCCCCAAAAGGCACGTTCTGTCTCGTTTTTTGAGGGCTAATTAAGAATAATATCGAGGGGGAAAAAAAAAAAGAAATCCCCACGAAATCCCTGTGTCTGAATTAAGCAGGAGAAGGGGCTCTGCTGCAGGGGCTCGTGCAGGGCTGAGAGGATTTTCCATTCTGGCCACCTCCCCCTTGATCTGCTTTTTAACTAATGCACACTGGGGGGGGGTGAATATTTAATAAGTTTTCCTCATGGTGGTGTAAAATCTGGTCATAAAATGAAGCAGAAGAGGAAAAAATGGATACTCAGAGGTTGGGTTTGCCAAGCACTCTCTGGCCAGAGGTTCATTTCAGGAGAACTCGGATCCAGCTTTGGAAAAAAAACCCAAACAAAACCCCAAAAAGCCCAACCAAGCAGCAATTCATGGTCAGGTACACTCAATATTCCCAGTGAATCCCAAAGCCTGGAGTTTGCAGTGTTTGGCAGGGGTGAGGAGCAGCCTTTTGGGCACATTAAATCCCTTTTCCCCCTGGAGTTAAACACCACAACCACAATGGGCAGCAACGGTTTCAGTGGAAAAATTCCATTTGCAGTTCCAGGGTGGAGGTGGCAATTTCTTGTGGGGGGAAATTTCTCCATCAGCACAGCACAAGGACCAGGACAAAAAGAGAAAAATTATCCCTGGGCCAGGACTGTGGTGAATAAAACACAAACAGGGGGAATGGGGTTATTCCAGGGGAGGAATATATTCCAGGATAAATTCACCTTGTTCCCACTGCAGGAGAGGATCCCTGGGGCTGCACCTGAAGCTCCTGTCATTCCCTTTTCCCTCTCATTCCCTTTTCCCTGTTTTTCCATTTTCCCTCTCATTCCCTTTCCCCCGTCATTCCCTTTTCCCTATTTCCCCCTTTTCCTTGTCTTTTCCCTTTCCCCTGTCCTTTCCTTTTCCCTGTTTTTCCCTTTTCCCTGTCATTCCCTTTTCCCTGTCATTTCCTTTTCCCTCTCATTCCATTTTCCCTATCTTTCCCTTTTTCCCTGTCTTTCCCTTTTCCCTGTCCCCTGGACAGCAGACATTCCCTTTTTCCCTGTTTTTCCATTCCCCTGTCATTCCCTTTCCCTGTTTTCTCCTTTTCCGTCTCATTCCCTGTCCCCCATCCCCTGGACAGCAGTCACACCGCCAGCACTTTTTATCTCTTGTTAAAAGCCATATAAAAATTTTATCTCTTCCTCTGTAGCCACATAAACAGGGAAAGCAAAACACGGCCACCCTGGGGAGGATTTGGATGGCCTGGCCCTGTTTGTTTCCTAAACCTCCCCTTTTATGGCCCCTGCATCGTCCCTGTGAAATGTCACCTGTGCTGGTGGCCATAAACCCCCCCTGCTGCCGGGACAGCGGTCAGGGGACAGGGACAGCACCAATTGCTGCCTTTAATATTCATTTGTGCCGAACTGGGACACATCAAGGTGGTTTTTGCTGCCTCCTGGCCAGCCCTGAGGCACCTGGAACAAAACAATCCTGGAACAATCCAGCTCTGGGGCTGGCATGGCCCCAAACACAAACCCAAACCCAACCCCAAAACCCAAACCCAAACCCCAAACGCCAAACCCAAACACCAAACCCCAAACCTCAAACCCAAACCCCAAACCCAAACTCCATACCACAAATCCCAAACCCCAAATCCAAACCCCAAACCTCAAACTCCAAACCCCAAACACCAAACACCAAATCCCAAACCCAAACGCCAAACGCCAAATCCCAAACCCAAATCCCAAACCCCAAATCTGCAGGTCCAGGGCTCAGCACAAGGCGAATCCCAGCAGGGAAAATGAGCAGCAAAGTTTAGGCTGGCACGGAAAGTTGCTAAAATGATAATTACAGGAAACAAAAATCCCACTGCCTCTCAAAGGAACAGATGATTCAGCCACATTGAGCTGCTTTTGGGGGAAAATACCGGCTGGTGGGGTCCTGTTCCCAAAACCGCTCCCATCAGCACCTCCAGTGTGCCCAGTACAGCACCTGCAGTGTGCCCAGTACAGCACTCCCAGTGTGCCCAGTACAACATCCTGAGTCTGCCCAGTACAGCAGCCCAGTGTGCCCAGTACAACATCCTGAGTCTGCCCAGTACAGCAGCCCAGTGTTCCCAATACAGGAACTCCAGTTTGCCCAGTACAGCACCCCGAGTCTGCCTAGTACAGCAGCTCCCAATCTGCCCAGTACAGCAGCTCTCAGTCTTCCCAGTACAGCACCCCCAGTGTGCCCAGTACAGCAGCTCCAGTGTGCCCAGTACAGCAGCTCCAGTCTGCCCAGTGTGCCCAGTACAGCAGCTCCAGAACTCCCAGTCTGCCCACTACAGACTCCCAGTCTGCCCACTACAGCACTCCCAGTGTGCCCAGTACAGCAGCTCCAGTGTGCCCAGTACAGCAGCTCCAGTCTGCCCAGTGTGCCCAGTACAGCAGCTCCAGAACTCCCAGTCTGCCCAGTACAGACTCCCAGTCTGCCCACTACAGCACTCCCAGTGTGCCCAGTACAGCAGCTCCAGTGTGCCCAGTACAGCATCCCAAGTCTGCCCAGTACAGCACCCCAGTTGCTCTGGAGCCTCCCTCCCTCAGGCTCATCCCCTCTACCCCCTGGAGCCCCACACCTGGTTCAGGTGAGCACAGGAGCTCTCAGGGAGAGCCGGGACTGAGGGATAAAAATGCCCCAAGAGCATCTGGGGTTGGACAGCACAGCTGGGTTGAGGGGACATCCAAGAGCACCGGGACTGGCCAGTGACACCTAAAATTGTAACAGGAGATTTGAAAGTAAAATGTTCCCTATTGTTTGTGGGAACCCAGGACATTGCTCTGGCTGCCCTGAAGGACTCCAGACCCTGGCAGGGGGCTCAGAGACCTTGGCACAGAGTAAAAAACAGCTGTGCTTTTGTTTTTAGCCCATGGAAACAATTACCAAGTTTGTGGGAGGTTTTAAAAGCCACAAG
>NW_005054663.1:121107-139154 GCF_000277835.1 Geospiza fortis | reverse complement strand
TGGATTGGTTTAGAGTAGAGACAGACTGTCTAACACAGGTGATAGGTGTTGGAAAATTATTGTAAATAAAGCACACGTAGTTCTTAGTGTAAAAAGCCAACACCACCCCAAGGGCAGGGACTGTGCCACAACCCGACCTGCTGGACAGATCTCAGCAGGGCAGAGAAAGAATGGAATAGATAAGGAAAAATAAAAAACCTTGAAAGGCAGAACTGACAAATTTTGGCTTCTTCTTTGGTCATGGGGCTGGGAAAAAGGGACTTTCTAATACCTCGGGAGTCATCTCAACCACAGAAACCCGAGAATTGTTGTCTTGCTGCGATAACAATTAGCAAGATAACAACTACTAGGATAACAATTACCGGGATAGCGACCCCGAGCCACCAGCCTGCCCCACCAAAGGCAAAAATCCCATTTTGGGGAAGCCTGCAGGGCTCTGACTGATGGCTCCGTAATTCGCTGTCACCTCCACGTTCCCCACTTCACGGATTTCCAAATGACACCGGAATTGTGTTGTTTGCACTTTTAATCTTGTAAAAAAACCTCTCCGGCAGCCACACACGTTCCACGGGGGAGGATTCCTAATTTATGTAAAGTATTACAGAAAATGATCTATATGACAGTTTGGTGTAAAATGCTAAATGCAAGTCATTACTCACTGAAGATAATTTGAGAGTATTGTGTCAGGGGAGACATTAGATTGCAGAGGATAAAAAGTTGGAATAGGTATTCACATATTTATCCACATTTGCATAATCAACTGCAGGAGGTGGTGGCTGTTCTCCTGGGCCCAACTAACACACAAGGAACTCAACAGCATTTGGGAAACCTTCCATTATTTCCCAAACTATCCACACAATTCCTGGGTTGGGGTGGGTTGTTTTTTTGGTTGTTTGTTTTTTGTTAGTTGTTTTTTGTTTATTTGTTTGGGTGGGTTTTTTTTTGTTTTAATTTTTTTCTTTTGGGGGATGTTTTTTGGTTTTTGTTTGGTTTTGGGTTTTATTTTTTGCTTTTTTGTTTTGTTTTGTTTTGGCGTTTTTTGATGTTGTTTTTTGAGACTTTTTTGTTTTGTTTTTTGAGATTTTTTTGTTTTGTTTCGGGTTTTGTTGTTGTTGTTTTTTGGGTTTTTTTTTGTTTTGTTTTGATTTTTTGGGGTTTTTTTTGGTCTTCCAAAGGCAGCTGCAGTTCCTATCCCCAAAAAAAGCCAATTCCTGGATTCTGGTGGTGTTTGGAAGCAGCCAAAGCTGCTCCCATCTGGCTGAGGGGATGAGGATACTGCGAGGGCAGTTTGGTACCTGCTCAATGAAAACATTGATCCACTGCTCCAGCTCTGCACTGGGAGGATTTATCCCTCACTCTCTGATGGGGAAAGGGGTCCCACATCTCCCCAGGGATGGGGAAGGGCTGGGGACAGAACAGAACAGAACAGAACAATTCTCATTTTTCCCTTCCTATCCATGGAATTTGGGGCTGTTTCTGTAACTCTGTTACGGTCGCTCCATGCTGCCTTCCCCTGCCAGCTGGCACCTCCAGCCTCTCCTCTTCCAGGCAGAGTTATTGATTTTTAATTATTGTTATTTGTTTGGAAATTACACCTGTCCCACTGGAAATCGTCCCTTTTCCCCTCAGACTGGCACAGCAGCCAGAGCTCCTCAACTGCAGCCCAAAGAATTCCCGGATGCAGAGCTGGATTCACATCAGAGAAAACCAGATTTACCCCAGAGAATATCATTGTCCTTCTCTGCCCTGCTGGGATCTGTCCAGCAGGTCGGGTTGTGGCACAGTCCCTGCCCTTGGCGCGGTGTTGGCTTTTTCTACCAAGAACCACGTGTGCTTTATTTACAATAATTTTCCAATACCTAGGAGGAGGAGGAGGAGGAGGAGGAGGAGAAGACGCACCCAGATTCCTCCATCTTGCCTCTTGAACCCCCATTCTAAACTCCCAAAATTCTACATTTTCACCCTGTGACAAATTCACTATCATTCTACTCAAACCCTTGTGTCTTGTAAATCTTCACACAAAGTTGGTAATTGTTTCCATGGGCTGAAATCAAAGACACAGGTGTTTTTGACTTTGTGCCAAGGTCTCTGAGCCCCCTGCCAGGGTCTGGAGTCCTTCAGGGCAGCCAGAGCAATGTCCTGGGTTCCGACATCCTAGGAACGTGCCTTGAGCTGTTTTATTTTCCAGCATCAGACTCATTCCATGGTTATGACAATGGGAAGATGCCACCAGCTCACATCCCAGGCAGCAGACCAAGAATTTAATCTTACAACTCACTTTATAAGTTTTTTGACCAATCACACAAAGCAAAAGCACATTGACAGTAGTTCTATCCAACCACTGTAAGCACAGGTACCTTTGGTTAAAACAATGCTTGCTTATTTCAAATACAATACCTGCATGTGAGCCTTAAAACACAATGCACAGAGCTCCATTATTAAGCTTCAAACTTCCTAATATCTTGCTGGATAAACTTTTCTGCAGCTTAGGGAATTATTCTATATAAAAATAGAATAATATTCTATTCTAGACAAGTGTTAATACACAGACCATTGTTCTATTTGCCCTTACTTTTCTACTTCTTACATAATTTTTCTGCTGACCAATCTCATGTCTACTGCTTAGCTCTGCCTCTGAGCAGAACTTTCCCAAAACCCTCTCATTTTATGAATTCATAAAATCTGATTTTATGGATTACCACACCCAGTGCCTGGCTCTGGGACAGGGCATCAGCTGCTGGAGATTTGAGGGATGCCACGCTGGAATCCCCAAATCTGCATGGGGAGCAGCCAGGGCAGAAGCTCTGGGATTTGGTGCCCAATCCTGCTCTGGGATTTGGTGCCAAACCCGGAGATAATTCCTGCCCCATCCCTGCTGTCAGAGGCGGGTTTGGGGCTTTTCCAGCAGGATTTGCACTCCTAGGATTTGCAGGATTCCAGCCCTGGCCAGGCCCTCCCTGCTCCGTCCCCCAGCAGACACAAAGCTCCCAGGGAGTCCCTCACAGACATTTTCCCTGCTGGTGGATTCTAAAGGAACACGACAGAGGAGCTGCTCCAATGCTGCGTGGAGGAGTCGCCGTAAATTAAAAATTAAAAAAGTATTCAGCAGCTCCAGAAAGAGTTCAAGCCCATCTGTTCCTGTAAATTACCTTTTGTTCCTTTATCTTAATGGAACCATATGCCAGGGGCTGGGAGCTGACAGCTGAGCGCTCCTGTCTCCTGCTTGGGATCCACAATTAACAGCGAGCTTTAATCAGCACCTCACACACTCTGCACTCCCTGGCAGGGCTGGGGCAGAGCCCTGGGGATGATCCCAAGGTGTGAGCAGGGAAATCTGCATCTCCTGCACTCCTTCCTGCAGCTCCCCCTGCTTTGCTGCCTCGCTGTTATTTATAACAAATGATTTCCATGAATCCACAACAATTCAAGTTCATTTGGAGTTCCTGAAGTTTGTGTGACATCCCCCAATGAACCTCTGCTGGATTTGTGGAGCTCCAGCACTCATGTTTTTAAAGGAACTGAGATGTAATAAGTAAAAATTCCTGTTGGATACATGGGGAACGCCATGCTTTGCTGGCTCACTGTCATTTATAACAAATAATTCCATGAATCCACAACAATTAAAGTTCATTTGGAGTCTGTGAAGTTTCTGTGACATCCCCCAATGAGCCTGTGTTGGATTTGTGGAGCTCCAGCAGCTCATGAGGACCACAGAGTGTTTTCCCAATTAACTGAGATGCAATAAATAAAAATTCCTGTTGGATGGGTGAGGAACTCCTTGCTTTGCTGCCTCACTGTCATTTATAACAATTAATTTCATGAATCCACAACAATTAAAGTTCATTTGGAGTCTGTGGAGTTTCTGTGACATCCTCCAATGAACCCGTGCTGGATTCATGGAGTTCCAGCAGCTCATGAGGACCACGGAGTGTTTTCCCAATTAATTGACATGCAATAAATCAAAACTCCTGTTGGATGGGCGAGGACAGCACACACCTGACCCCCCTGGAGAGGCACAGCTGGGAAATCTCACCCAGCCCTGGCTGGGCAGAGCAGACTCTGCACCAGCCCAGACAAAGGCAGGGTTTGGGCACATCCAGGCTCCCAAGGAATTCCAGCATCCCCCTCAGCTCTGACCCCCAGAACCACACACCAGGCATGGGTTTAAGAAATAAAACCTAAAAACTTCCAGAAGAAACCCCAGGGCTTTGGCAATCTCGCTGTTTTGCTCGTTTTGTGTTTAAAATCCCACTCGGGAGACACAAAGATGGGCTTAGCCCAAACTGATCCCACCATTTTCCTCCTTGAGGATGAGCTTCAATCCCGAGTGATGAAGGCTGGAAATGAGGGGTGATAAGGGCAGCAGAGCACATCTCCCTCCTTAATCTCCCTCCTTAATCTCCCTCCGGGGTTTATCTCGTCACAGCCCAGCCAGGCTGGGTGATCCCAAGCCCAGCACAGGCTGCTGAAATCGGCTGGAATTGGGAAATTGTCCCTCTCTGTCCCCTCCCCACTCCTGGCCTGTTTCCAGACATTATTCACCCTCAAAATGTGGCATTTCCCAGCTTTAATAGCACCAAAAATGTCCTGGTTCTAGGCATTATTCAGCCTCAAAATGTGACATTTCCCAGCCTTAACAAGCCAATGTTACAGGAGGGAAAAAGTCAATTAATGTGCAGCCACCCTCAAACCCAAACAAAAGAAAAACAAACAGACAAAAAAAAAAACAAACAAACAAACAAACAAAAAAAAAAACCTCCAGCAAACCAAACAAAAACGCCAAACTCAAAACCTGGGATGAGAATTTACCCCAAAATCCAGGATGAGGGTTTACCCCAAAATCCAGGATGAAGGTTTATCCCAAACCCTGGGATGAGGATTTACCCCAATTGTCAGAACCTTCCCTGAGCCCGAACACACAATTTAAAACCGAAATAGAATTAAAATAATTAAAAATTAAATAAAATTAAATAAAAATTAATTTTAAAATAATTAAAAATTAAAGAAAATTTAAATAAGTATTAAAAATATTAAATGAACTTTCCCTGTGGGGGACACAAATGTGCTCTCCCAGCACCAATGTGACACCTGGGTCACATTGGCAGGGATGAGCAGAGCCCTTGCTCCACCTCTCCTGTTCATTAATAATAATAATAATTAATAATAACTTGCTTCTTCAGCAACACCCAGGCAGGAAAGGATGGAAGGAAACGTGAGGGGGAGCTCTCGGTGTCCACCCTCGGTGTCACCTCCACCACGGAAATTATCAGCTCTGTAATTTTTTGAAGCATTTTACTATTAAAGCCTGAAATATATTCAGAGCACCAAATGACACCTCCACTAAATGTGCTTTTCCAGCCCCTAGCCAAGTTTAAAAATAAACTTTGCATCTGTTAGCATTCTATTTCTGCATAAAAGAGAGCAGAACAAATCCTTGTAATTTTAAAGATAAAATACTCCAGTGAAGATAATGCCACCACTGCTGGGGAACTTCACAGCAGCCAAGAGTCCACGCTGTAAACCCTTTTATGAGGCTTTAGTGCTTGGAAATGAAATTGTAAATGGGGAAGCACAGATTGCTTTGGTTTAGGAAATTGTTGCCATTAAAGAGTTGACAAAGAAGCCGGTGCTGTCCCCGCGGTGTCGGGGGAAGAGCTCCCAAGTCCTCGTGAAAATCATTGATATTCCAGGGCTGCAGGAGGAAAAAATCCTGTGCAGGTGAAACAGGAGAGAGAGGCAGAGAGAGTTCAGTGCTATGGAAAGGGAAAAGGGAAAAGGGAAAAGGGAAAAGGGAAAAGGGAAAAGGGGAGAGGAGAGGAGAGGAGAGGAGAGGAGAGAAGAGAAGAGAAGAGAAGAGAAGAGAAGAGAGAAGAGAAAAGAGAAGAGAGAAGAGAGAAGAGAAGAGAAGAGAAGAGAAGAGAAGAGAAGAGAAGAGAAGAGAAGAGAAGAGAAGAGAAGAGAAGAGAAGAGAAGAGAGAAGAGAAAAGAGAAGAGAGAAGAGAGAAGAGAAGAGAAGAGAAGAGAAGAGAAGAGAAGAGAAGAGAAGAGAAGAGAAGAGAAGAGAAGAGAAGAGAAGAGAAGAGAAGAGAGAAGAGAAAAGAGAAGAGAGAAGAGAGAAGAGAAGAGAAGAGAAGAGAAGAGAAGAGAAGAGAAGAGAAGAGAAGAGAAGAGAAGAGAAGAGGGAAAGGAATGAAGAGAAAAGGGAAGAGAAAAGCGGGAAGGGAAGGTTCAGGAAAGGGAAGGGGAAAGGAAAGGAAAGGAAAGGAAAGGAAAGGAAAGGAAAGGAAAGGAGAGGAGAGGAGAGGAGAGGAGAGGAGAGGAGAGGAGAGGAGAGGAGAGGAGAGAGAAAGGAATGAAAATAAAAGGGAAGAGAAAAGGGGGAAGGTTGGAAAGGAAAGGAAAGGAAAGGAAAGGAAAGGAAAGGAAAGGAAAGGAGACAGGAGAAGCTTTATTTGGAGCAGTGGGTTACCAGGCTCTCCAGCCGCTGGAGCAGACTTCCCAAATCCCTGTGCACACGGAATTATCCCTCTCAATTTGCTCTGTGCCCCTGGCCTGGGCGATTGGCGGAGGGACAAAGGCAGGAGCACACTCAGGAGTGAAGAGGCACCTCGAGCACACTCTGAGCTCCTCCGCAGCACCAAGGGCCCACTCCAGGACACAAAGCCAAGGGTTTAAACCAACTGGAAATTGCTGCTTGCTGGGAAACTCCTGACCCCGGGGAGATTAATTCCTCCAGGATGCATTGAGGAATCCAAATGAATCAAACAACCTCAGCTGATCTGATCTGCTTTTCAAGTTGTTTTCCAGGCCGTTTCTCCTGGCTGCTGACCTGAGAATTCCCTTTCAGTGCGGACAAAGGGGAGGGAAAAGCTCTGCAGCCACAGCAGAGGCACAAAGAGAGGGCAAACACCTGGGCAGGCACAGAGACAACAGTGAGAGAAGTGCAAAGGGGCAAGGTATTATCCAGAAAGGCTCCGGAAAAATATAAAAATAAAATAAAAATTACCAAAAAAAAAAAAAAAAAAAAAAAAAAAAAAAAAAAAAATTAAAACCCAGCAAAATTGCCTCAGTGAGGAAACACAAAGCCAGGAGCAAACTGTGAAAAATGGCAATCACTTGGGTTTTTTTTTAAATTTTAAACGTTTAATAGTAATAAAGTGGTTATAAAAATACTAATATAATTTGAGTAAAAATAATTTGGACAATTTGAATTAGGACAATATGAGAAAATAGAAACAAAGTGTTAGGGACAGTCTGGGTACCTCTTTCTGGGCAAAATAAGCCCGAAAAAGGACCCACGTTAACAGAGGATTAACCCTTAAAAGCAACAGCCTGTTGCATATTCATACACCTCATACATGATGCATAAATTCCATTCAAACACAGGATTCTGTCTGGGCAGTGTCAGCTTCTTCCTCTTAATCCTGACACAAGCCAGGTGGGAAGAAGTTCGTTTCTTCTGATAAGGGAGCAATAAATTCTCTTTCTCTGAAAGATTCAGGTGTCCTGTGGCTGCTATCTTGGAGTCCTTTCTTTAAAAAAGTATCCTACATAGCATTGTTTCTATTTTAACATTTTGTTATAACCTAAAACTATATTTAACACACTACTTAAGAGAATTAATACAGCATCACTTTCTAATATAACACATACAATATTCATTTGGATATTTGTGAAAAGCCAATCATAAAATACACATTTTTCACAAAACTCTGAGCAGGTGGGCAGGAAAACAAAGCTCGATCCCACTGGAGTTGCTCACAAGGAGCCATCCCAAAGCCACCGAGGGCTCTCAGCAGTTTGGGGTTTGGGAATAGGGAAAAGGTGGTTTGGGAACAGGGAAATGCAGTTTGGGGTTTGGGAACAGGGAAATGCAGTTTGGGAACAGGGAAAAGGTGGTTTGAGGTTTGGGATTGTTGGGGTTTGGGAACAGGGAAAAGGGAGTTTGAGGTTGGGAACAGGGAAGTCCACTTTGGAGTTTGGGAAAAGGCAGTTTGGGAACAGGGAAAAGGTGGTTTGGGGACAAGGAAATGCAGTTTGGGATTTGGGAACAGGGAAAATGCAGTTTGGGGTTTGGGAATAGGGAAAAAGGCAGTTTGGGGGTTTGGGAAGAGAGAAAGGCAGTGTGGGAACAAGGATATGCAGTTTGGGGTTTGGGATCATTGTGGTTTGGGAACAGGGAAAAGGCAGTTTGGGGTTGGGAAGAGGGAAAAGGCGATTTGGAGTTTGGGAATAGGGTAAATGCAATTTTGGGGTTTGGGAACAGGGAAATGCAACTTGGGAACAGGGGAAATGCAATTTTAGGTTTGGGAACAGGGAGATGCAATTTGGGGTTTGGGAACTTTGGGGTTTGGGAACAGGGAAGTGCAGTTTGGGGTTTGGAAACAGGGAAAATGCAGTTTTGGGGGTTGGGAACATTGGGATTTGGGAACATTGGGGTCTGGGGTTCCCCCCTGGCCCTCCCAGCCCTGCTGCTCCTCAGGACGCCCCAGGGGAAGCTGCAGTGAAACCCACGCTGGGTTAGACACAAACCCCGCACGTTTTCATCACCAAATTCTTTCCCACCGACTCTGGGATTTCTCCCTCATTTGATCCTTTAATATTAAAGAAGCTTTTGTGCCTTGAAGGTGTCAAATCAAGGACTTTGTTTCCAGGCAAAGCCTCCCTGCCAGAACTCCCATTCAGGAGGAAATTTCAGTGCTTCAAGCAGGTTGTTATTTTTTTTTAATATCACCATCCATTAACAGAGCTAAATATTGATTGCCTTTTGACATGTTATTGATGAAACCACTTTTTTTTTTTAATGCCATTTGTTCCCACAGACATCATTCAGCTTTAAATTAAGCACAACGATTATTTCAATTATTTAAAACGGAATTATTAGTTAAATTACAAGTGGCGGCAATTTAAATTGTTATGAATAAATAACAATTTAGGAGGTCAACAAGTGTTTTAATTGGTTTTAATTTGTAGGTGCCAAACATCCTCTCAGAGTAATGAGAAGAAAATGGATCCAGATCCAGAGGTGAATTTTCATCTTTTCACTGCTCTGACACTGTCCAGACCCAATTTCATCTTGAATTAAGTAATTGGCTCCTGGTTCAGATAAAAGGGGCCTGGACAAGCACTCGATTTTCCCTTTTATCTTCTCTAAGGACAATCATTTGTTCTGCATTCAGAGCTGTGCTCATCCTCCCACAGCATCACTGCTTTGAATGGCAGAGAGAGAGAGGGAGAGAAAAAATAAAAACAAAACCAAGAGTTCAGGGCCAAAAAATAACAACAAAAAAATAACAACAAAACCAAGAGTTCAGGGCCAAAAAATAACAACAAAAAAAATAACAACAAAACCAAGAGCTCAGGGCCAAAAAAATAACAAAATAAACAAACAACAACAACAAAAAAAAACAACAAAAAAACCCACCAAAAATAACAACAAACCCAAGAGTTCAGGGCCAAAAAATAACAACAACAACAACAACAAAAATAACAACAAAACCAAGAGTTCAGGGCCAAAAAAACCAAAAAAAAAAACCCCAAACCAAACCAACAAAAATAAGAACAAACCCAAGAGTTCAGGGCCAGAGCAGCCACAAGAATTGGCATTTCCAGGGCTGAGCTCCAAAAGGTTTTACTCCCTCTGACCATCAATAATTGCTCTGCTCTGGCCCAGCAGCTTTAACCTGAAAATCAGGGCTGGGGACTGGTGTGTGCAGAGGCTTTCTGTGCCTTTTATTGACACAAAAACCAGCTTTTTGTGCCTTTTATTGACAAAAAACCCAAATTTCTGTGCCTTTTATTGACACAAAAGCCAACTTTTTGTGCCTTTTATTGACAAAAATGTCAGATTTCTGTGCCTTTTATTGACACCAAACCCAGCCCTGGCACAGTTTCTGGTGGTGACTCCAACACTCAGCCTGCCTCTGACAAACACCCCAGGAAAATATCACCATAAATCAGCATCATAACTCACACAAAAACCAGATTTCTGTGCCTTTTATTGACACCAAACCCAACCCCAGCACAGTTTCTGGTAACTCCAAACACACCAGGAAAGTATCACCATAAATCACCATCATAAATCACACCAAACCAACTTTCTGTGCCTTTTATTGACACAAAAACCAGATTTCTGTGCCTTTTATTGACACAAAACCAACTTTCTGTGCCTTTTACTGACACCAAACCCAGCCCTGGCACAATTTCTGGTGGTAACTCCAAACACCCTATGAAAATATCACCCTAAATCACCAAAATTGCCATTTCCTGCAGGTTTTACTGCCAGAGATTCCCCAGGAGCTGCCTGGCTTGCTGTCAAGTGTTTTGTTTTTTTCACTGATTAATTTTAATTTTATTTTTTTCTCAGTAATTAATTTTTCAGGGGTTATCTGAAAGTGCCGCTTGAAAAGAGGAGGGGGAAAGCCAAGAATGGGGGGGGAAAGGAGTTAAAAAAGGAGGAGAGGGAATGGGAAAGGAGAGGGAATGGGAAAAGGAATGGGAAAGGGAATGGGAAATGGGAATGGGAAAGGGAATGGGAAAGGGAATAGAAAAGGGAATAGAAAAGGGAATGGGAATGGGAAAGGGAAATGGGAAAGGGAAATGGGAATGGGAAATGGGAAATGGAAATGGGAATGGGAACACAGCACAGGAGCTGTGACATTTCCCTCCCCAGAATGTCCAAGGGCTGGAAGGATTCTTTAATCAGAGCTGGACAGCAAAGAAAACACCTCAAAAATCAACCTGGAAGGAAAATCTCCAGGAGCAGAAAAAGCAGAAGGGAGCAAATATCCCAAAACCAAAGGCCTGGGGAGGCAGAGGGGGCAGAGAGGGAGATCCAGCCAAAATATAAACCTGGAAAAATCCCCTCAGCACTGAGAGTCATTGCTAGCACCCCAAAAATGTCAGTGTTAGGGTTGCTGATAAATGAAATTAGACATTTAAAGATGAAAGAAACAATGGAGAAGAAAACACCCTAAATTCAGTAAGAATTAAAAATTAAAAAGGAGGATTATGCATTAGAGGGGAAATCTTTGGGATCAGGTGTTCAGGGAAGTCTGAACCTCTCAAGTTCCTCAGAAATGGGGAAAGAGAGAAGGGAAATGGGGCTGGAAATTGGGATAAAAAGGGAGGCTGCATCCTCCAAAACTTGGAGAGACCCCAGGGGAATGCCCCATGGCCTCTGCCTTGATTGGAATAAAGTCAAAGGACTCCTCTGTCTCCTTTTTGGACATAAACCTCTGGTGTTTGTGGGTTAATTTTCCTAACATTTATGAAATAAAAATAAAATCTGCGTTTTTCCCGGGCAGGCAGAGCACGGGGACAGCGATGGCGATGTCCCTGTTAACAGCCCGGGGTTTGTGCCAGCCCGGGAAGGGCTGCAGGGCAGAGGTCGTGGCTGATGAAATGCACTGACAGCACTAATCCAGCGGAAAAAGCCTCAATTCACATGCAATTAAATCACCCTAAAGGGAAAAAAAATGGGGGGGAAAAAGGGGAAAAAAGGGGGGAAGCAGGGTGTGTGAGGAGGAGAGCAGAAATTGCTTGATGTCTGCACAGGCTGGCCTGGCCAGGCTGCCCCAGTATGGATGGCTTTGTGCCAAATCCAAAATCTGCAACAGAAACTGCTGCACTACCTGGCATGGAAACCTCAAAGGTAACCTCCTGTTTAAACTAAATATTAGTATAGACTTGCCCCGTGTTCCAGATGACAAATTAATTTGTTTTACTCGATTTTCTGTGCTTATTGATTTTGTAGAGGTGTAATAGGAGAGCAGAGTTTGCAGACCTTGTTTCCAAGCTATGAAATGGTTCTGTGGCAAATGAGCCTTCCAGCATCCGACTGCCAACCACGGAACCTCTGAGAGGACACAGCTGGCCTTTGCAGGGCAAAAGCCCAGGAAACCAACAATAAAGGCATTTAACAGAGAGCAGCACAGCTCCTTTTGCCATTTTCTGTAACTGTGAAGGGGGGAAAAGGGGGGAAAAAGGGGAAAAAAGGAAAAAGGGGGGAAAATGGGGGAAAAAAGGGGGAAAAGGGGAATAGAAACCCCTGGGAAGAAAATAGGGATACAATCTCTGGGAAGGGAGGAAAATAGGAGTATAAACCATGGGAAGGGAGGGAAAAGAGGGATACAAATTGGGATACAAATAGGGAAATAGGGATACAAATCCCTGAGAAGGGAGGAAAAGGGGAATATAAACCCTGGGAAAGAGAGAAAAAGGGGAATACAAACCCTGGGAAGGAAAGGAAAAGAGGTATACAAATTCCTGGGAAGGGAGGAAAAGGGGAATACAAATCTATGGGAAGGGAGAAAAATAGAGATACAAACCCTGGGAAGGGAGGAAAAGAGGAACATAAATCCCTGGGAAGGGAGGAAAATAGGGATATAAATCCTTGGGAATGGAGAAAAGTAGGGATACAATCTCTGGGAAGGGAGGGAAAGGGGACCATAGATGAGAGGGAGCAGCTCTGGCACCCCCAGGTGTGGAATCAACCCTGGCAAAATGTGGTTTGTGCTGGGCTCTCCGGGGCTGAGCCAAAACAGAACAAAAAGCACTCAGAGCCAGTTTGCTAAAAAATAAAAACCCCAATAATTCCAAGCGGTTACTGGGTAATTTTACAGAGGAGAAAAAATCTTTGCAGAATAATCACGTCTTAAAGAGATCTCCCAACAATAATCCTCCCAAATCCTGCTCCCCAGACGTCTGCAGCACTCAGGGAACCTCTCAGGAGCACGAGGTTCCCCAGCCCAGGGAACATTTCCCTGCAGAAATGATGCCTTAAATTCCAGCTTTTCTGGTTTTTACATTCTGTGTTGCTTTAGTAACTCTGAGCTTTGTGTGAAGTGTATGCAGGATCTCTTCCCAGGGTGCTGCTGCTTATTTCTTGTCCCCAGCAAGTCTTTCCTTTCCTTTCCTTTCCTTTCCTTTCCTTTCCTTTCCTTTCCTTTCCTTTCCTTTCCTTTCCTTTCCTTTCCTTTCCTTTCCTTTCCTTTCCTTTCCTTTCCTTTCCTTTCCTTTCCTTTCCTTTCCTTTCCTTTCCTTTCCTTTCCTTTCCTTTCCTTTCCTTTCCTTTCCTTTCCTTTCCTTTCCTTTCCTTTCCTTTCCTTTCCTTTCCTTTCCTTTCCTTTCCTTTCCTTTCCTTTTCCCATTTATTTTCCCCTTTCCTTTCCTTCTCTGAGCTTTGTGTGGTTTGCAAGTTCTCTTCACAGGGTGGCGAGACAAAATAATTCCTTTTCCATCTTGGAACCAGCTCCAGGCCCAAAAAAACCTGTAAATAATTGAATTGAAGAGGAAAAAAAACCAACAAGCAGGATGGGACTCGATAACCTAAAGCTGTAATTAGATAATTAACCCATATATGCAAATGGAGCAGAACTTATAAAAGTGACAGACTCTGTGACCAGTTGTGCAAAATTACCCACAGGAAAAAAAAAATAAATTAATTAATCAGGGATGATGATGTCAAAGTGTAATTAAGGGTAATTCCCTGCATGGAAATTCCTAGAAGTATTTGGCACTGAACAATATTGGGCAAGTCGCTGGATTAATAAAAGTCTCTTAATTAAGAACATATTTGGGTCGTTCAAAAGGCCTGAAAGGGTGGGTTGCCAGGGGAAGGTGACAGAAACCTTCATCACCTTTGTGCAGGTAAATTCCAGGTGCTCAGGCATCTCTGCCTGCTCCAAAATGTCATTTATTGGTGGGAGAGGAGGGGACAAAAAAAGGGATTTATTGGTGGGAACTGAGAGGACACAGAAAGCTCTGAACAATATTGGGCAAGTCGCTGGACTTAATAAAAGTCTCTTAATTAAGAATATTTTTGGGTGGTTTAAAAGGCCAGGAAAGGATGGGTTGGCAGGGGAAGGTGATGGAAACCTTTATCACCTTTGTGCAGGTAAATTCCAGGTGCTCGGGCACCTCTGACCCCCTGCCTGCTCCAAAAAGTGATTTATTGGGAGGAACTGAGGGGACAAAAAAAAGGGATTTACTGGGGGGGTGATGTGACACAAGAAGTGATTTATTGGGGGAACTGAGGGGACACAAAAAGGGATTTATTGGTGGGACCTGAGGGAACACAGGGATTTATTGGGGGGAGCTGAGGGGACACAAAAAGGAATTTATTGGGGGGGTGATGGGACAAAAAAAGGGACTTTTTGGGGGAAACTGATGGGACACAAAAAGGGATTTATTGGGGGGGTGATGGGACACAAAAAGGGATTTTTTGGGGGAAACTGATGGGACACAACACCTCCCCACCCCCCTGCCCTGAGCCCCACGTGGCACAAGCAGAGCATTAAAAGTATAAATAGCAAATGAAGCATTTCTGCGTTCGAGGCAGACGAATGTGACCATCTGCTCCAGCAGCAGCCCAAAGCCTCTGAAACAGCAGCCTCTGGTGTCAACATCCTGCTCCTTCCCTCCTCTCCACCTTCCACCAGAAGCAGGGCTAAAAATACAGAAAATGCACAGCCAGGGGCCCCCAGGGCTCCTTTGCTCTGAGATTTTCCATCTGGGCATAAATCGCATTATTTGTGAGTGGAACGCACCCTGACAAAGGGTCAGTGCTCAGATGTTCCTGCCCAAAGTCAGGCCTCGCCGCTTTTTCTCTCTGAATTCTCTCCCAGATTCTGTCACAGCACAAAAACAGAGAAAATCCAGGACTGGACAGAACCCCTGACGCAACAAGTCCAAAGCAGGCACTCCTGACACCCAGCTTTGCTCTGCAGACCCCAAATTCCCCCAAATTTGGAGGAAATAATCCTTGTTCCAAAACCTGAGTGCCCCAAAAAGCTCCAGACCTGCAGCACATCCTGGGAGATGGGGAATGGGAAGGGAGCTCATTCCCTGGGAGGTTGAAATAAAATTTTTTAAAAATTAAATTCAATAATAAAAATATAAATAATATAAATATAAATAATATAAATATAAAAGCTGAAATAAAATAAAAAATGAAATTCAATAATATAAATATAAATATAATATAAAGGTTGAAATAAAAAAAAATAAATTCAGTAATAGAAATACAGAGCCCCCAGATTCTTGTGGTTTGTGGAAATAACCCTTGTTCCAAAGCTGAGTGTCCCAAAAAGCTCCAGGCCTGCAGCACATCCTGGGAGATGGGGAATGGAATTCATTCCCTGGGTTGAAATAAAATATAAAAAAAAAAAGAAATTCAATAATATAAATATTGATGGGGAAGCCCACACGAGGCACTGCAGGGGAGTGGGAGGACAGCTGGGAGCAGAGCTTGTGGTTGTTATTTTAATGAACATTTCATCCTAACGAGACCAAACTACAGAAAATACAGAAAATGCAGAAATTCCTGCATGGAGCAGAGCCAGGAGAGGCTCCAGCAGCTCCAGGGCCTGCCTGGGTTTGTGTTTATCCCGTGCCAAGCCCAGGGCTGGGGTATCAATGCCCAGCTGGGCTATTGGTGCCACCAGATCAATCAGTCCAGGGATGGTATTGATCATCCTGTGGTATTATTGATATTACACTGTGTTATTATTGATATTAACTTGTGTTATTACTGATATTAGTCTGTGTTATTACTGATATTAGACTATGTTATTATTGATATCAGCATGTGTTATTATTGATATTAACCTGTGTTATTATTGATATTAGTCTGTGTTATTACTGATATTAACCTGTGTTATTATTGCTATTAACCTGTGTTATTATTGATATTAGTCTGTGTTATTATTGATATTAACCTTTGTTATTATTTATATTAATCTGTGTTATTATTTATATTAGTCTGTGTTATTATTGATATTAACCTTTGTTATTATTTATATTAATCTGTGTTATTATTTATATTAGTCTGTGTTATTATTGATATTAACCTTTGCTATTATTGATATTAACCTGTGTTATTACTGATATTAGCCTGTGTTATTATTGATATTTTATTGATATTAGCCTGTGTTATCACTGATATCAGCCTGTGTTGTTATTGATACAGGACCTGTGCCCTCAGCTGGGGCTGGCACAGCAGAAATGTCCCACCAGGAGCTGCTGAACGTCCCCAAACTGCCCCAAACTGCCCCAAACCAGCAGAAATGGGCACAGCCAAGCAGCAGCAGCCCCCAGAGTGGCGCTGCCCCGAATCCCAGCCCCTTTAGGATCAACAGCTGGGGGCTCAATCAATTCCCATCGTTAAATGCAGGACAAGAGGGCCAACCTGGGCACCCCAGCCCTGCCCTCGCTGCCAGACTCATCCCCACACCAGCACAAGTTGCTGGTTTTACCCAAACCCAGCCTTGTTTCTCTGGAGAATTTTTAAATTTTTTATTTCTTTGTCCTGCTGGACAGCTCCGCTGTAAGCAGAGAGATCAGAGCTTCTCACGGCCAAAAAAACCCAATTAAATATGCCTCAAAGCCACAGGAACGCTCGGAGATCTCTGCTCCAGCAGCTCCCTGCCCACAGAGCCGCCCCATCTTCATTTTATCAGCACGAAAACCCCCAAACAATGCTCGTTTAAAAACCCAGCAGGAAAATCCCCAAACAGTGCTCGTTTAGCACCAAACCCACCCGGGTCTCTGTGACTGAGGCACAGCTCGGAGATACAGCAGGGAATTCACAGAATTCAGACATCTCCATTCAGAAATGTGCAGCTCAAAATGAGTTTGGAGGCATCAGTGAGATAATAAATATTAGTGACTCTCTCCTCCAGTTACCAGCCTGTCAGGGCAATTTTTTTGCTGTAAAAACACAAGCCCAGAGGTATCCATGGATATTCACTCCAACAGATTTCAAACGCCGTGCCAGGGGTTTCTACAACCGCTCCATTTGTCTTTAATCCCTGCTCAGAACAGAGATCTGAGCACAATCTGTCTCTGAGGCAGCTTTGAGACAACTTCATAAACCAAAACCTCCCAGCTCCGGGCTTGGAGCTGAGCTTTAACTGCTCCAGCCACCAAAGTGCCCAAAAATCACTGTTCTGCCTCAAAACCATGCCCAAAACCCTGCCGCAGCCCGGAGCTCCAAACGTCCAACCTGAGTTTTTAATTAAAGGGATGGAATTTGTTGCTTGGCAGCACCAGGAGCCTCCTCCAGCCCCGTGGTGTGAAATTCCAGCTCCTGAGCTGGAGCTGCCAGAGGTTCCCAGGTGGGAAGCACAGAGGGCACCGAGCAGCCCCAGCACTGATTTAGGCACACGATCGATTATACTTTGCTCGATCAAATTACAATAAAACCCAGGAATTCTTATTTTCCATTCTACTCTCGTCATTTATTTCACTGCCCTCTAAACTGGTGGGGTTCTGGGGGTTGGTTTGGGGTTTTTTCCTCCCCCAAAACAGCCCCAAAAGGACACATTTTGTCTGTTAAAATCCTCCCAGTTTTGCCTCTGCTGGAGCCAATTCAGGGAGAGGTCCGGGCAGGTGAGGTGGCCAGAGAGTATAACAAAAATCAGGAATTATTATTTTCCATTCTACTCTTGTCATTTATTTCACTGCCCTCTAAACTGGTGGGGTTCTGGGGGTTGGCTTGGGGTTTTTTTTCCTCCCAAAAAAAAGCACATTTTGGCTGTTAAAATCCTCCCAGCTTTGCCTCTGCTGGAGCTGTAATTCAGGGAGAGGTCCAGGCAGGTGAGAGGGCCAGGGAGGCTCCAGGGAGGCACAAGCCCGTAGCTACACCCGAGGATGGTCTCCCCTACAGGGTCTGTTTTTTTCCTTCCCCAAAACAGCCCCAAAAGCCACATTTTGGCTGTTAAAATCCTCCCAGTTTTGCCTCTGCTGGAGCCAATTCAGGGAGAGGTCCGGGCAGGTGAGGGGGCCAGGGAGGCTCCAGCCCATGGCTACACCTGAGGATGGTCTCCCCTACGGAGAGCAGAGCCCATAAATTCCAAAGGAAACGGAAGGAAAAAGGAAATCCAAAGGAAAATGGGAGCGCAGACACCCCGGGCGTGCAAAGGGAGAGCTCGGCTGGTGAGGAGCCGCAAAGTCGGATCGCTGCGCTGTGCAGGCAGCAGCGCTGGTGCTGAACATCACAGAGATCCTCACCGCAGCAGGCTCCTTCCTCCGAAAGGCAGGACACA
>NW_005054663.1:120644-120908 GCF_000277835.1 Geospiza fortis | reverse complement strand
AGCCCCAAGGAGCCGAACGGCCGTGATCACCCCGGCACCACGGCCGGGACCACCCCGGGACCTCGGCCGGCATCACCCAGGGACCACGGCCAGATCACCCCGAGACTACCCCAGGACTACGACCGGGATCATCCCCAGACCACAGCCAAGACCACCCCGGCATCACGGCCGGGATCACCCCGAAATCACCCCAGGACCACAGCCGGGACCACCCCGGCACCACGGCCAGGACCCCCGGCGCCGTCGCCCCCAGGGCGGTGCGGG
>NW_005054663.1:116295-119590 GCF_000277835.1 Geospiza fortis | reverse complement strand
CACCCCGGGAGAGCCGCTGGAACCAGCCCCGAGGCCAGGCTGTGCCACCAAGCTGTGCCACCAAGCTGTGCCACCAAGCTGTGCCACCCAAACGTGGCCCTGTTCCCTCCCTGCCCCTCTCAACCCTTTAACCTCCCACGTTTGCACCCAAACCCCTAAAATCACATCCCTGTGCCCAGGAGCAGGATGAGGAGCCCCCCAAGCCCACCCACCCTGCTCTGGGCTGTTGTTATCAATATTGCAGGGGGCTGTGATCTAAAATTCTGTTTCTTGCCCGCAGCAGCAGCACCATTTCCCTTCCCCAGCTAATTGCACATCAATCTTTTTATCACACACCTGATCAGGACGCACCTCAAGGGTCCAAGGCCGGGAATTCCTGGCTCTGTCCGAGTGGAGCCACCACGGCTGCTCTGCTCTGGGTAAATCCAGCCAGGGAGACGTTGGGAAGCAGGGGCAGCACCTGGAGGAGGAATTGTGGCCCTGAAGAACAGCAGCTCTGCCAAGCTCTGCCCTTGGATCCAGCCAGGCCACAGGATTTGGGCAATTTGTGGTGTTTTCTTCCCAGCGGGCAGAGGGGGTGAGGAAAGGGGCAAAGCCATGGGGAATCTGGTGTGTCAGAGCTGTGTGGGACACAAAGCCTGCAGAAACGGGGCAGGGGAAGGCACAAAATGGGATTTGATGCTCAGGAGTGGAGATTCCCTCAGCACAGGGCAGGAACAGCCAGGCCCTGTTTGCATCGTGGTGCCTGCAGGGAATTCTGTCTGTGGAAGGGAAGCACGGCGGAATTCCTGGCCGAGACGTTGCAGTTTTGCATCCATTCCCCTTTTAGTTTGGAAATCAACACAATTTCCATCACCCTTTTAGAAAATAACTCCATTTCCATCAGGGTCCAGCCCAGAGCAGAGGTCAGGGCTCACCCCTCTTTTGGAAATCCACTCCATTTCCATTCCACTTTTGGAAAACAACTCCATTTCTACTTCCCTTTTGGAAGTCAACTCCATTTCCATGAAGCGTTGAGCAGAGCTCAGGGCTAACCCCTTTTCTTTTGGAAATTAACTCAATTTCCACCCCCTTGTGGAAACCAACTCCATTTCCATGCCCCCTTTTGGCAATCAAGTCAATTTCCACCCCCTTTTGGAAATCAACTCCATTTCCACTTCCCTTTTGGAAACCAACTCCATTTCCATCCCCTTCTGGAAATGAACTCCATTTCCATCAGGCGTTGAGCAGAGTTCTGGGCTCATCCCCTTTCTTTTGGAAACCAACTCCATTTCCATCCCCTTCTGGAAATGAACTCCATTTCCATCAGGTGTTGAGCAGGGCTTAGGGCTCATCCTCTTTATTTTGGAAATAAACTCCATTTCCACCTCCTTTTGGAAATAAACTTAGTTTCCACTGGGGTCCAGAGCAAAGCTCAGGGTTCATCCCCCTTCTGGAAATGAACTCCATTTCCATCCTCCTTTTGGAAACCAACTCCATTTCCATCCCCTTTTGGAAATAAACTCCATTTCCACTTCCCCTTTGGAAATAAACTCAATTTCCATCCTCCTTTTGGAAATCGCCTCCATTTCCACCCCCTTTTGGAAATCACCTCCATTTCCACCCCCTTTTGGAAATCAACTGAATTTCCACTTCCCTTTTGGAAATAAACTTCATTTCCATTGGGGTCCAGAGCAGAGCTCAGGGCTTATCCTCCTTTTGGAAATAAACTCCATCCAATTTCCATCCTACTTTTGGAAATAAATTCAATTTCCACCGGAAACCAACTCCATTTCCATCCCCTTCATCCCCCTTTTGGAAACCAACTCCATTTCTATGGGGACCCAGAGATGCTTAGGGCTCATCCCCACCCGTGCCCTAAGCTGCACTGAGCTCGCCCCATCCCAGCCACCCCAGCCCCAAACCCCGCTCGTTTCTCAGCTTTTGGGGGGCTCAGACAGCACAAAATGTTCTGCAATCCCTGCCCGGACAAGGCTGTGAGAATGCAGCAGGGCTGGTGCCATCTCCTGAAGAGCAGGGCTCAGCACCTGCCTTTGTGCTGCCTTCAGGAGGAAACAAATAATTAAAGCAAAAGGAATTTGTAAACAGAATTTTAAGAGAGAGGGAATGGGGAAAAAATCAATATCTGAGCACATCGCATCAGAAGATTCCTTGTTCCCTCGCCGATGTGTGTTTGCCAGGCTCCAGCTCGCAAAGGCATGGAGCAAATATATGAAAAATACATTTTCTTCAACAGCCTTTTAGGTCATTTCTCTGTGTTTGATGCTGCCAAGGAAAATACAAAAAATAACAATAATAATAATTAAAAAAACCCAAACCAAACCAAAACCCCACAGAGGGGCAGAGCTGGACAGCTCCACGGGAAAGTTTTCACGTGGCAGAGCATCCTCCCGAGCCTGCCCACGTCAGTGCAGCTCCTTCTGCCTCAAGCCCCACTAATTATGGATTTTTGCCTACGCCACGGAGTCTGTGTTTGGTGCTTCAGATAAAAATACCGAGTGCTCAGCTCCTAACGCAGCTCTGATGGGGAAGGAGAGAGCAAAAGTAGAAATAAGGGCAGCAGCTGTGGCTTCAATCAGCGCACTTGGAAATGGAAATAAGCAGAATATTCCACAAAAATAAAATCTCGGGGTGAGGCAGTTCTTTCTGAGCTGCAGCTCAAGCTGGAGTTATCCGTCCTTCAGGCGCTGCTGCAGAATAAACAAGAGCGCAGAATAAATACAGAAGTGAAGCTCTGAGCACAGCAGGGCACTTCAGGGATTCCAGGAATCCAGGCCTGGTCCACGTCCCACACCTGGAGCCTGCATTTCCTGGAAGTTGGAGGCAGCTGCATCAAAACCCCACAAAAAAAAAAAGAAAAGAAAAAAAACAAACAAAAAGGAGAAAGTTGCTCCGATTTGGCCTTTCCTGCACGCCTTGACCCAGCAGCCTCATCCCAACTGGAGAACACCCCTGGGAGGGGCAGAGAGGATCCAGAATCCAAAATTTCCTCCCCACAGGAACTCCTGGGCTCCTTTTCTTCCCCCATCTCAGGTTTGTTCTTGTGCCCCCCAGCTGGGCACTGAGGAGACTCCTGCAATCCTCATTGACTCGCCAAACTTCCCAGCTGCAGAGGAAATCTTCGTGGAGATAGTTTTCAATAACCCAGAGAGCTGCAGGCTGAAATAAAAAATAAAATAAAGTAAAATAAAATAAAATAAAATAAAGTATAAAATAAAATAAAATTAAATTAAAATAAAACAAAATAAAAAATAAATAAATTAACATTAAAATAAAAAAATAAAATAAAAAAAAG
>NW_005054663.1:103154-106888 GCF_000277835.1 Geospiza fortis | reverse complement strand
AATAAAATAAAATAAGAAATCAAAATTTTAAAATAAAATAAAATAAAATAAAATAAAATAAAATAAAATAAAATAAAATAAAATAAAATAAAATAAAAATCCAGGACGTTCCAGCTGAGCTTGCCGAGAGTCTCTGCAGCCAGGTGAGCTCCGTGTGTGGCTGTTTGATGGATGCCCCCGGAGCTCCCCACCTGTGCCGTGCCATAAAGCAGGATTTCCATCACCTGCGTGTCAGAGAGGGGCTGGGGACGCAGATGAAAGGCAGCTGCCTCCTTCTGCTGCTCTGGCAAATGAAAACATCCCCGCGATGCCACGGAGCCGCTGCGTGAGCAGGGATCAAAGAGAACAAACGCACCTGAGCCATTGATGTTCGTCACGGGGAGCAGCTGCGAGTGTTCACACCTGAGCGACAGGTGAGTAATGCAGAGAGAGCAGAGCATGCCCGGCAAGGACAAATCACGGGAATTCCAGGAGTGATGAAGGCTCCGACCCAGCCCGGCCTTCAGGAGCCAGGATCGTGTGGAGATAAAAGTGTTCAGGACACCGGGAATGCCCCAAACTGCTGAAATTCAGCTTTTTCCTCCTCTACCCCAGAGTTTGGGGCACCCTCCAGCTGCCCCTGCTGTCCCAAACTCACAGAGGTGGAGGAGTTTGGGATGCCCACCCATTTACAGAGCACATTCCCTCATCCCTGGGAATATTTCCTGCCAGGCTGGGAATAAAAACAGATAGTTCTGAACATTCCCTCATCCCTGCCCTGCTGGAAATAAAAACAGGTATTGTTGATTTAGTTCTGAACACATTCCCTCTTCCCTGCACTGTCCAGGGTCCTGCCCTGCCAGGCTGGGAATAAAATCAGATATTGGAGATTCGTTCTGAACACATTCCCTCATCCCTGTTCTGAACACATTCCTTCATCCCTGCCCCATCCAGGATCCCACTCTGCCAGGCTGGGAATAAAAACAGATATTGGAGATTAGTTCTGAACATTCCCTCATCCCTGCCCCATCCAGGATCCTGCTCTGCCCAGCCAGCAATAAAATCAGATATTGGAGATTAGTCCTGAACACGTTCCCTCATCGCTGCTGCATCCAGGACCCCACTGTGGCAGCCTGGGAATAAAAACAGGTATTGATTATTTAGTTCTGAACACATTCCCTCATCCCTGTCCCATCCAGGATCCCGCTCTGCCCAGCTGCAATAAAAGCACAGATTGGATATTTGGATATTCGGATATTCTCTGCAACACTTTCCCCATCCCAGGCCCTGGAATTCCCTCCTCAGCCCGGGATCCCCCAGCCCAGGGGGTTCTGTGCACTCACAGCCTCCTCCTGGGGCATTCTGCCCCTCCCAGGTGACATTCCCACAGCTCACACTGCAGGACTTCCAAACTCATAACACTGAATTTTCAAAATTCACGGCACCAAAGAAAAGTTTTATCATTTTCTGCTCTCTTCTCTTCTCTTCTCTTCTCTTCTCTTCTCTTCTCTCCTCTCCTCTCCTCCCCCCATTTACATTTTGCAGTTCCCTCAAGTTTTGTGTTCTTTTGTTTCCATATCAACTTCAAAAATATATATATATAAATATAGAAGCTGTTTTATTTCAAAGGATAAACTTCATCCTCTTCAGAGATGAGGAAAAAACTCTTTAAAAACCCTCATGATGTTTCTCTAAACAATTCCCAGCCACTTGCTTTCAAGTGAAGTCCCCATTTGATCTGTCACAAGCCAGCAGCTCTGATGAGCTGCGAATTTATATTATTTTTTTTAATTCATTAATCCGAGATGAAATACAATGCAATTATTTGCATTTCCCTGGGTTTGCTCGTTCCAAAGAGTGACAGGGCAAAGTGGATCTGATAAAAAGCAAAATGCTGGAGCGGCTGGCTGAGTTCAGGATGGGGAATGTGCATTTTCCTGGCAGCAGGGACAATGTCACAGCTGAATTTCCCTCATTGGTTTTAGGAATCACAAGGCCCAGGCATTTAGAAAATGTCATAATCTTCATACCTGATTTGCTCTTGGATTGGTAATTTGGGGAAATCAGCCACACTTGAAATTTCACCTGCAGCATTTCCTCCAAGCGGGCGAGGCAGAATTCCGACTTCAGCATTCATTATTAGTTAATTATTGTGCAATTCCAGCCCCTCTTTGGACTTTCCTGTGTAACTCCATGCTTTGGTCCCACCTGCCCTGGCACATCCTCCGGGTGTGGGTGATCAGGGAGATAAGAAAGGCCTGGGGGTGGCACTGAGAACTCTGGGCAGGGGATGGGGCACAGCCTGGTGACCTTGGGGGCTTTTCCCACCCTGGGATTGTGCAGGAGGCCAAAGACAAAATCTGAGTTTCCTCTGGACGTTGCCCTGTGCAGCCCCAGGAGCCTGGGAGGGAGATAGAGACCATTTAATGAAAATAAACTGCAAACCTGCTGGGTTTGATCAGTGACGCTCCCCCTGCCTGGATTGTCCTGGACTGATCCCACAGCTCCTCCTCCCTCTGGAAAATCCTGGGCGAAGAGATGTCACAGACATATTGTCTGAAAAATCCTTTCCTTGGGATCTTTTCTCCTGAGAAGCTGGGAAACTTCAGCTTCTCCATGTTTTGCTGCATTCAATGTGATTTGGAGAATTGTTTACCCAGCATGTGAAATTGTTTTTACTTGATGGCCAATGACAGCCACCAGTGTCGAGGCTGTGAGCAGTCACAAGATTTTATTATCATTCTTTCCTTTCCTTTGCTAGCCTTCTGATGAAATCCTTTCTTCTCTTCTTTTAGTTTTTATGTATAATTTAATATATAGTTTTAATATTTAATTTTCTTTTAATATAATATATATCATAAAATAATAAATCAGCCTTCTGAAACATGGAGTCAAGATTCTCATCTCTTCCCTCGTCCTGGGACCACCACAGAGAGATTTTTCAGAAAATATAACTGTGACAATAATATATTGTAAATAGGAAATACTTGGCTTCTGATTGTGATGGCGTGAATTATAAAATCTGTATTGTCTCACCCTTCTCACGAGACCGAAAATGGAATGAAAGTTTTGAAATTGCCTCTCAGTTGCCCCATTTTTGGTCAGGAAAAGGGGAATTGTCCGACAGCTCCTGAGCACTTCTGGCTGCGTGCAGCAGAGGGAAGCAGCCGGCCCCAGAACGTGCTCGGCCACCCAATTTAAACATTTCCTTCCCAAACGTGGTGAGCTCTGGGCTCGCTGCAAGAGGGTGAAAAGAACAAATTTCCTCTGGCTACAGGGAAACTCCCCGAGCTCAGGAAAAGGAGCCAGCAAAGCAGCGTGCAGGGTTTGGCTTTGCTTGTCCACACCTGGTGTTGGTGTTTTACCAGAAAAACTTACTGCAAATACAAAAACTGTGTTGGTTTTACCAGAAAAACTTACTGCAGATACAATTGGTGTTTTACCAGAAAAAACTTATTGCAAATAATGGCCAAACATTCCTCAAAATTCCCAGGTGAATCATCCAAGGCCATCATTGATCTATTTTAACTGCTCGTGACAATAAATTTCTAAATTTATACAATATATTAGATATTGTATAAATATATACATATATATTTATATATCATATAAAATACATAATATATATTATCAATATTTTATAATATATATTGCATATATTATATTTATATACATAATCTAGGTAATATATAATATAATATATGTAATTTAATATTATATATAAATATACATAATATATAGTATATTTTATATAT
>NW_005054663.1:101184-103089 GCF_000277835.1 Geospiza fortis | reverse complement strand
TATTGTATTACTATATACAATATATTATATATAATATATCATATATTATATATACAATATATTATATATTTATACAATATACAATAAATATCTATTTTTAACTGCTCGTGACAATAAATTTGTGAAAGATGGAACACAACAAACCCCAGAGCAGGGATTGAAGGGCACACCTTTGGGAATTTCAGGGTTTTCTGAGGAGTTTTCCCTTCAGTTTTGAGCCAGGGCTCCCCTTTCTGCCTC
Organism: Geospiza fortis; assembly: GCF_000277835.1. Classification (NCBI taxonomy): domain Eukaryota; kingdom Metazoa; phylum Chordata; class Aves; order Passeriformes; family Thraupidae; genus Geospiza; species Geospiza fortis. The sequence goes on along the minus strand of NW_005054663.1, from coordinate 102,849 downwards.
AAAATTCCCCTTCCTGCCCCGTGCCCAGGAAGCTGAAGGAGACAATTCCTTAATCCTGCTATAAAGAAGATTTGTGGGAAGGGAGGCAGAAGGAGACAGCCCAGGTAGGAATAATTATGAAGCTGTTAAAAGCCCAGATCATATGATAAAAGCTCAAGACTAAATTGCTTTGAAATACAGATTTCTTCCTTTCCTCAACACTTAAGGTAAAAATAATATTAAATAACAGCTGTCTCGGGTTAGATCTAAAGGTTAAAGGCTGGTGATTACTGATTATTTAAAGGGTGGCTGCAATGAACTAAGACAAAGAGAATCACATTTCTAAACCAGCACTGTATTTTAAGGTGGGAATGTGACTGCCGGGAAATTGCTCTTGGGTCTGGAGCCAAGCTGAGATTTGCAATAAAATTCTCCCGGTCCCAGGAAATGTGCAGGGCTCCAGTTCAGGACGCTGCTGCTTTCAGATCAAAATGCAGATTTTTTTTTTTTTAGTAAGAAGTTTGTGTTTCTCATGCTGGTAAACACCCAGCATGGGAAATACAAATTTATTTTAATAAATAAATAAATAAATTTATTAATAAATAAATTTATTTTAATAAATCCAAGAGTTTTGCAGGGTGACAGATAAACCCAATCCTTCCAGCGTGGTGTCAGGGATTTCTGCACTGGAAGTGACACAACCTTGATAGGAAAAAAGAAATTAAAGCCAATCCCATCACTGTGTATTAATTTTGTCACCGGGGCACAGCATCACATCAGGCTTTTAGAACGTGACCCCCAGCAAGGGAATGAACCCCAAAAATTCTCAGCCAAGCAGAGATTTCCCTTCATTTCAAAGCCAACCATGACAGGACACAAAAAGATACAAAATAAAATATACAAAATATACAAGATACAAAACAAAGCAAGAAAAATGCTAAGATTATTCAGGAAAAACTTCTCTGAGGAGGTTTCTATCGGGCAACTCGGTACTCCAAAAATATTAACTTCAGCTTTGCTGAGTAAAAGTAATTATTTTCCCTTGAGTCAGCTGATTCCTGGAGCTTTTTCATCCATTGTCATCTCTTGTTTTTTGGGATATTCACAGAACTCGCCGTTTGCGGAGGCTGCAGAATGAAATCCCAATTTAGAAGATGCTTAGTGCTGGGAAACTCTGGGCACCGGCCTGGGGGGCAGCTCCTGCTTTGAAATGCTCCCCCCTCACCCTTCAAAGGCTGGCAAGGAACCCAAAGGAGAGGAAAGAAACCTCAAAAAGTGGGGAATGAGCTCTGAGCCTCGCGTGGAGCTCCCTGGGCAGCCCCATGCCAGGGGGAGGAAACTCAGGGGATCCCACAGAGCCCCAGGATGAACGAGGATTGCTGCAAGGTGAGCCCAACCCGGCGAATAAATAAATAAAAAAAATAAAAATGAATAAAATGAATGAATGAATACAATGAATGAATGAATAAAATGAATGAATAAATGAATGAATGAATTAAAAATACGTGCTCTGACTCCATGATTCAGAAGGATGAACAATTGCTTTATTAAGCTATACTATATTACAGTAATACTATACTAAATTACATATTAGAGATACTTAAGAATATATTTTCTTAAGAATATATATATTTCCTTAAGAAAAACTATGATATATCTTTCTATATAATATATATAATATGTAAT
>NW_005054663.1:99868-101069 GCF_000277835.1 Geospiza fortis | reverse complement strand
TATAATTTATATAATATATAATATATATTATAAAAGATATAATATATGTAATAGATATAAATAGAATAATAATATATATATTTTCTTAAGAATACTTAAGAAAAACCCGTGACTGTCTGAGACAGTCAGACACAGCTTTGAGTCTGGTTAATCATTTAAAACAACTTTCCCCCAATTAACAAATCACTTTGGGTAAACAATCTCCAGCCTGGGGATGCTCCTACAGCCCCATTTCTGCAGTTTCTGAGAACAAATCCAGCCCTGAACCAACCCAGCCCAGACTGAGGATGCTATGCTCCAAAATCCTGTGTTCTACATCCCAAAACCTCCCACGCCCATCTCTAAGGACCCAAAGGAGAGGTGCAAACCATCCCAGCTCAGTTCCAGCCTCCCTTTTCATGTCGGCTCAGGGTTTTGGGTGTTTTGGGCTCCATGGTTTCCACACACCTTCCCTTCCCCGTACAACTTCCAAGTGAAGTTCCATCCAGCCGCAGCTGATTAAAGCATCAGCAAAACTCTTCTCTGCCTTCTCCCTGTAGCAGATAAAAGCCATTTATTACCCTGTCCCTCTCCAGGCTGATGCTGCCGAGATGCCAGGCCAGGGAAGCTCACCTGGCTGTCCCATATTGTCATTTTAATTAAAGCCACATCCTGGCAATGGCCTGTGCTGCTGAGGCCCTGATAAAGATCCCGTGATCAGAGGATTTGTGATGCTATCTGGGCCAGCCCATGATTACCTGCCAGAACAAAGGGGAAGTTATTAAACAAACCCGGTTAGCAGCCTGTGGGGGCAGAGGATGAAAACCACACTGGGATCCTTCCTCTCCTGGGGTCACACGGGGAAAAGGAGGAGTTGCTGCTGCTGCCTCACCGAGGAAAGTTTCGCTCCTCTGCTGCAATTTATTAAAGGAGAAACACCAACTTTAATATCAATTAACCCCTGGGGGATGATGGCCCCTGAGGGCCTGCCTGGGTGGTTCATTAAAAACATGAACTGATGATGTTTGCTTTCCCAAACACAGCTCTGCTTCCCAAACCCAAACCCAGCTCTGCCTCCCTTTCCCAAACAAACCCAGCTCTGCTTCCCAAACCCAAACCCAGCTCTGCTTCCCAAACCCAGCTCTTCCTCCCCTTCCCATACAAACCCAGCTCTGCTTCCCTTCCCTTCCCAACCCCAGCTCTGTTTCCCAAACCCAGCTCT
>NW_005054663.1:97986-99858 GCF_000277835.1 Geospiza fortis | reverse complement strand
TAAACAAACCCAGCACTTCTTCCCCTTCCTAAACCCAGCTCTGCTTCCCTTTCCCAAACCCAGCCCTGCCTCCCTTTCCCAAACCCAGCCCTGCCTCCCTTTCCCAAACAAACCCAGCTCTGCTTCCTCTTCCCACACAAACCCAGCTCTGCTTCCCAAACTCAGCTCTGCTTCCCTTTCCCAACCCCAGCTCTGTTTCATCCTCTCCCAGTTTTGGTTTCCTGATCTCCCCTGGGACAGAAGCCACAGGAGGGAGGGAATTGCCACACCAGGTTTCCCTGCCTTGATCCCATCCTGGATCCCAAACAGCCCCAGGTGGCTCCTGGGCTTTGTGCAGCAGTTCCAGGTGAGGCAGAGCTGTCACAGCCCCAGGCTTCCCCCATTTCAGTGTTTTCTCACCAAACCAACCCTTTATTTCTCAGTAACCAGGGAAATAAAGGGCTGGCTCTGGCCAGCCCAGAAGGAGCTGCTGGTCCTGTCCTTCCCCAAAATCCACCTCAGCTCCTGGGACCTCCCAGCCACCAGCAGAATAAAAAACCCTCCCAGCCCTTCTCACCCCGGGATGAAGAGACAACCCAAAATTTCTGGGAATTCAGCCCTTCCAAATGAACTTATAACATTTCAGACCAGTGATAGTGCTTAAAGTCATAATAAAAAGCGGAATTGTACAAGGAGGAATTAATTTTCAATCTGCAGCTGTAAGAAAGAGGAGTTTCTGGGCAAATGTCAGAGTCATCAGCAGCTTCTCTAAAATGCATTGTTTTATCTCAAAACCAAAAAAAAATCATGAAAGAAAAGTCACCAAAGGGAGTTGGCAGCTGATAAAAACATTACTCCCAATAAACTCAAGCACTGTAGCAGGTATAAGATGGAAATTCATCAGAACTTAATGAATTGGTCCTTAAAAAAAACCCCTTATCTTGCTCATCCATATGCATTTTGGTGGGCTAACAATCCCAGCTCCGTTTTAAAGGGCTGCCAGCTCTGTTTGATGTGCTCCCTCTCATCCTGGTGGCTGCAGGAGCCCCCGAGGCCTCCCAGGAGCGACTTCCCAGGATTTGTGTGGTGCCAGCTCCATCTATTGATGGAGAGCAGGGACATGGAGGGGATCCCAGTGGACATTGTGCCCCAGAGTCAGGATCCTGAGGAATTGGGGTGCTGTGGGTTTGCGTTGAAGGATTTGGGGTGCTGGAATTGAGATGTTATGGGTTTGTTTTAAATTGAAGAATTGAGGTGCTGTGGGTTTGTTTTACACTCAGGAACTGGGGTGCTGTGGATTTGTTTTGAATTGAAGGAACTGGGGTGCTGTGTGTTTTAAGTGGAGGGAATTGTGGTGTTGTGGATTTGTTTTAGCTGAGGGAATTAGGGTGCTGTGGGTTCGTTTTAAATTGAGGAATTGGGGTGCTGTAGCTTTTTTTTAAACTGAAGAATTGAGGTGTTGTGGATCTGTTTTAAATAGAAAAATTGAGGTGTTGTGGGTTTGTTTTAAACTGAGGAATTGGGGTGCTCTGGGTCCGTTTTACACTCAGGAATTGGGGTGATCTGGGTTTGTTTTGAATTGAAGGAATTGGGGTGCTGTATGTTTTAAATGGAGGGAATTTAGGTGTTGTGGGTTTGTTTTAGCTGAGGGAATTAGGGTGCTGTGGGTTTGTTTTAAACTGAAGAATTGAGGTGTTGTGGGTTTGTTTTAAAGGAACTGGGGTGCTGGAATTGGGGTGCTGTGGGTTTGTTTTACATTCAAGAACTGGGGTGCTGTGGGTTTGTTTTAAACGGAGGAATTGGGGTGCTGTGGGTTTGTTTTACACTCAGGAATTGGGGTGCTGTGGGTTTGCTGAGATGCTGTGGGTTTGTTCTCCTCCCACAGAGGCATTT
>NW_005054663.1:91541-97952 GCF_000277835.1 Geospiza fortis | reverse complement strand
TCCTCAGCCCAGCTGGTTCATTTTGGCATCCCAGCCCCTGCCATTATCAGCGTTTTCCCCTAAGTGATCACGTAGGAGACAGAATTAAAAACCTGTTTCAGATGAACTCCCAACCCTTTGATTTTCCAGCCACTTGGTTTCCAAATCATCTCAAGATATGTGTGATACCGCAAGACAGGGCAGCAGAGTTCACAGGGACCGGGAAGGATTTCCTTGGCCGGTGGCAGCTGCAGCACAAAAAGGTGTGAATGTCCCTGGTTTCACACTTTCCTTGTTGTTCCCGACAATTTCCTTCGGTTTCTTTTGCCCTCACCCCGAAATTTGTATTGCCCAGAAAAAAAACAACAAAGAATATTTCCTCATTTTTCTCTCAGGCTGTCCCTAAGTGATATCTAATTTTATTTAATACAAATAAAAAAACTTCTACATTTCTGACCATGTTTTTTTTTGTCAAAAACCTTCAGCCAAAGCTGAACATCTCCCCAACCACCGGACATTTCTGCTGTCAAACTCCAGTTGCTATGGAAAGGAGAGAATTCTGCTCGAGCTCCAAAACAAAACAAGTCACCTTCAGCTTGGAAGATTTTACAAGGGTTCCTTTGGCAGATAAGCAAATATAAACAAATATTAATATAATATAATATAATATAATATAATATAATATATAAAACAATATTTTATATTATTATATATTACATAATAATATAATACAATATAATATAATTAATAAAAATAATATCTAATATATAACAAAAATATATAAATATAATAATTAAATACAAATATATAAAATAATAATAATATAAATATAAATAATATAAAATATAAATATAAAGCCTTTTAAAAAGCCTTTGAATTCTTTTAAATAGAAGCATTTAAATACTCCTCAGGAAGCTCATGGTGTGAGAGCAGAGTGCTGTCACAGGTGGCTGTGGGACAGCACACAGGGAGCAGAAATAAATTGTGTAAATAAATTCTTTGCTGAGCGTCTTAATACAGCAGAACCAATCTATACCTTAACTATTATCTATAGCCTGTCATTACTGTAATTACCATATTCATGTTACTGTTCTCCAATCACTAAAAGTTAGTACGTTACAGTTTAAGCTAGAAGTTGTTTTTCAGTTTTCTTGCAGTGGAAAATTCTGAGACCTTTTTTCTACTTGCAAAATCAGCAGGCTTGTTTATCTGTGCTGTCTTTCTGCTTGGTAAAAACATCTTCTTGTTTGGGGTGGGTTTATCCTTTGCTCTAAGCCATAAAAACCCCTTCTAACTAACACACCCTTTGCCTCCTTGGTTATCCAGTGAGACTGGCTCAGCAATTCTTTTCTTCTATATCAAAATTTGCTTCCCTCTCTATTCCTTCTTCAGATTCTACATTTAAAAATCTTTCTGCCAAGCACACAGATTTGTGAGACTTTCTTGTCAAACTTCCATCTTTCCCAACAACAGACTGTTGGTTTGTCCAGTGCCATTGGAGAGGTGGCACTGTCACTTTTGGAAATCTATAAATATTGGAGTCAGAAATTTAAAAATTCTCTTGTACCCTTAAGAAAGCTGCGTGTTATTTCGTGTCCTGTAGTGACAAAAAGTAAAAATTCCATCACCGATTGAGCAAAACCCTCGCTGGAGGGAAATCTCACCCAGGCCAACAGCAGCAGTTGGGTTTTAGTGATGGCGCTGGAATCCCATCTCCAGGAAATCCATCCATGCCTGCTCAGGCACCTCAGGGCAGGGGGGAGATGGTGCTGAAGACAAACCAGAGCCTGGAGGGTCTGGAAATCCAGATTGAGGGGTTCGGAAATCCAGATTTGAGGGGCTGGAAATCCAGATTTGAGGGGTTGAAAATCCAGGAGGGGTTTGGAAATCCAGATTTGAGGGGCTGAAAATCCAGATTGGGGGTTTGGAATCCAAATTGAGTGGTTTGGAAATCTAGATTGAAGGGTTTGGAAATCCAGATTGAGGAGTTTGGAAATCCAGATTGAGGGTTGAAAATTCCAGATTGGAGGTTGGAAATCCAGACTGGGGGTTTGGAATCCAGATTTGAGGGGTTGGAAATCCAAATTGAGTGGTTTGGAAATCCAGATTGAGGCGTTTGGAAATCCAGACTGAGGGTCTGGAAATCCAGATTGGGGATTTGGAAATCCAAATTGATGGTTTGGAAATCCAGACTGAGGGTTTGGAAATCTAGATTAAGGGTCTAGAAATCCAGATTGAGGGTTTGGAAATGCAGATTTGAGAGTTTGGAAATCCAGATTTGAGTGTTTGGAAATCCAGATTTGGATACTGGAAATTGAGATTGGGGGTTTGGAAATCCAAATTGGGATTTTGGAAATCCAGATTGAGGGTTTGGAAATCCAGTACCTGCAAATGGAAGGGCAGGCAGGGAGGGAGAGGGATTGGGGAGGGATCAGTGAAATTTGGGGTGTCAATTCCACATTTATTAAGGAATTAATAAAATTAACTCCTTATTAAGGAGTCTTTGCATTCTGCATTTCACAACTGTGAATCTGTTTTGTCTTTCTCACTCGCTGCGGTGGGCAAAGAATTGGGTGAAATAATAGTGAAAATAACAAAAAAATACTCTTTGAGGAGGAATAACAATAATAGTAATAATAGCAATAATAAATCACAATAATAGCAATAGCAATCTATTAATAGCAATAATAATAATAACTTGTAATAATAATAGTAATAGTAGTAGTAATATTATTAATAAATAGTAATAATCACAATAGTACTAAGCAATAGTAATAATAACATCAACAAAACAACAACAATAATAAAGATATTTTTATTTTAAAATAGAGGTTCAGGAGCATGCCAGGGCTGTTGCTGGAGGTCTGAGACACCTGCCCAGGTGAGTTCTGCCCCCCAGCACCTTCCCCTCCCCTCTCACACACAAAACAAAGCCCAGCTTTGTTCTCCTGTTGCACAAAAGCTGCTTTAAAGCCCAGCCCGGGTGTTTTACGCTGTCAGCCAGAGCCTCTGCCCATGTTTTATTCATGTGTCACTCTCCTGTTCACTGCTAAGGGTTTACAAATGCTTCATCAATTATTAACAGCCTGATACCTGCTTGGGGCTTGTTGTTGTTGTGTCTCCTTTTTTTTTTTTTATATAAAGAGGTGTTGGGAGGGTGGAGGAGAGAGCTACAAACGTAAGAAAACAAATTAAAATAGGAATTCAATAATTTACAGCCTGTTCTGAGAGAGTTCATGTTTAAAGGAAAGCAGCTGTGGCAGGGATAATTGAATTAAGGGCTTGCAGTTGGTTCCAGAGCTTGGGAGATCTCACGAGTGTCTGAGGAGAAATCCAGCGTTCAGCCCTATGAAATTCAGCCAAGGGATGAGGATCCCAGCGTTCCAGGGGTGGAAATGGAAATTTCCTGGTGGGAAAACTCCCCCCACCAGCAGCTTCGAGGAGCTCTTCCCCTGACGGTTCTGAATTTTCATCAGGTGTCACCTGGGCATTGCAGGGAAACTCTTCCAACCTGGCTGTTCTCCAGCCTTTCGAGGTTAAAAATAAAAATTTCCCTTTTCTCCAGGTTCTGAGGTGAAATAATTCCTGCTAAATCGCCACGGTGCTCCCACCCTTCCATCACCTCCCCAGCCTTTGTGTTGAGCAGGAAATCAGAAGCCAACACCAAGGAGTGCCACAATATTAACTGGAAAATTATTGTAGGGCCAAGAATATTTTAAAAATCATCATGGTTTTTAAAGAAGTTGCACTTTTTCTTTTCTTTTGGATGAGGGATTTAAGGGACAATAAGGAAATGTCAGGAAATGCAGCTCAGGTGCATTTTCATGAATTTTCAAATGCGGTTCAGGTGCAAATTCAGCTCCTGACACCTGAATGAGTCCAGGCAGAGGTGGAAACTATTGATGTTCCCATAAAAAAAGAGGAAATCTCCGCAGCCTTTGTGCTCACAGGAATTCAGAAGTGAACACCAAGGAGTGCCAGGATATTGAGTTGTCACCATCACATTTTCTGAAAAATCCCCTTACCCAGGATTCTTCCTCTGGGAAGCTGAGAAGCCCCAGAGAAAAATGAAAACAATTCTTATCTCATTTGCTTCTCCTGTGTTTTGCTCCTTTGGAATGTTCGGAGATTGTTTATCCAACAGGTCATTGTTTCATTGGTTTCATGTGAATTGTTTTTATTTAATGATCAATCACTGTCCAGCTGTGTCGGGACTCTGGAAAGAGTCACAAGTTTTCATTATTATTTTTGAACCTTCTGTAAATATCCTTTCTGTATTCTTTAGTATAGTTTAGTTTAGTATTCTTTAATATAATATAGATCATAAAATAATAAATCAGCCTTCTAAGAACATGGAGTCAGATTCATCACTCCCTCCTTCCTTCCTCTGGGAAACCCACAAATACAAGATTAAGTGGAAAATTTTTGTAGGGCCACAGATATTTCAAAAATCACTTTTTCTCTCCTTTCTCTCAGAGATTCTTGCTGTGTTTTCCCCTCAGTGCAGCTGCAGAAGAGGCACCACACTGAAATAAACCCTGGCGGATTCAGCAGAGCCTCCTCCCCCCCAATTCCCCAGAGAAACACCCAAGAATGAGTCCCTTTTTTTCTGCTTTTTATTTTCCTAGAAGGCAGCGAAACAACAAACATTTGCCTTTTTAATTTCCATTAGTGGCACGTTGAAATGTTGATAAACTCTCAGAGAGCTGCTCCTTCCAGCAGGAGCAGAGCTGCTTCCTCATCCAGAAGGACAAACTCAGGAGGAAATTCTGCAAAACTGACTGAAAATTTGGGCAAATGCCTTCAGAGTTGAATGGGCAGCTGGGAGAATCCTGGGGCAGAAATCCCAATTTCATTTGGATTTTTGATTTTTTGATTTTTTCTGATAATTTTATTTGGAGACTCAGAGTTCAGTGGGCGCTGTGCCCATGGGATATTGTCTGGAACGGCAATCCTGGGGTGTTCAGAGCTGCAAAAATAACCCCCAAAAAAATCCAAGATGGGCCTTTCTAGAAGGTTCTGCCTGTTTCCAGTTCTGGCAGAGCCCTGGGACAGAAGTTCCCATTAAATTTGGATTTTCCCCTCAGAGTTCAGTGCGTGCTGCTGGTGGGAGCAGGAACCCTGGGGTGTTCAGAGCTGCCCATCCTGACAAAAACAACCCCAAAAATGCAAAATGGTTCTTTCTGGAAGGTCCCGGCACTGGCAGAGCCCTGCTGGGGTGTGACCCCCCAGCCTGGAGGGATTTCCCTTTTCCCTGGAATATCCAGATCCCAGTGGGGTTTGCGGGGTCCCCTGGGGGCTGCATCCCCCCTTTTGGGGTCCCACAGCTCTGCTGGGAGCCCTGCTGGCATGAAATGCTTTGGGAATTTCGGAGCTGGGGGCCATCCTGTTCATTACAGCAGCCAATTAACACAGGTTCATTAGCCCAGATGAACCCCCCACACCTTCCCAGCCTCATCCCAGCCGATCCCATTTCAGCTCCCAGCTCCAAGGCAAAGTTACTTTTGTCCTTTTGTTCTTTTTTTTTTTTTTTATTATTCCCTGCTGCTTCTCTTCCTGTGCCTGTCTCCCACTTCTAAAATCTGGATTTTTTCATTTCAACTCGAATTGTGGTTTATGATGTATTTATATAGTTTTAAACTAACTTTTATACTTACAGGCAAGAAATTACTGCTCCAGAGGAGCCCAGAGTTAATATTTTTGGGTTGGAAGCCTCATTTTATTTGAGACTATATAAATAAGGTTCTCATGAAGTATTTATGCAGCCGAAGCCAGCTCTGGGAAGAAAACAAAAGCAATGAGTAAATAATGAAGAATCGGATTTGTGCTTTTTCATTTTGAAAACTGTGTGAATTTTTTAACTTTTTAAAGAGAAAGCAAAGCTTTGCTCCCCCTCGTGCTGCTGTGGGGTTTTCACTCTGCCAGCCCTGCACTCCTGGGCTTTTTGTGCCAAATTTTGCCACAATTCTTCTCTTTCTGCCCTCAATTTGCAGAGTGCCCGACACCTCCAACTCTTCAGTGCAGCGGGGAGAGCTGAGCTTTTCCAGAATGAGACTTAAAATAACCCAAATTCAGCGTAAACAACTGCCACTCCACCAGGTAATTACGGCTCCTCGAGATGATATCATTTGCATATGCATTTATACCTCCGTGAGTGTTCTTAGAGACTTTAATTAAAAATTAGGCTTTCATTTCCATGATTTCATCCTTTTCTGCTGCTCCCACTGTTTTTTAATTTCATTTCAGGGCCCCTTTTCTCCACAGAGGGGTTTTTGATGACCCTTCAATGTCTTTTAAAGACATTTCTCCCGCAGGCACTGAGTGTGATTCGATTTAGCTGCCCCCACCTGCATCCCCCGTTTCTGGGTGTAGCAATAAGCCATGATTCAGCACCTCGCCATCAGCTAAAAAAATCAAATTTCAGCAGCTCTG
>NW_005054663.1:89644-91531 GCF_000277835.1 Geospiza fortis | reverse complement strand
TGCCTGCGCTGAGATCAATGGTTGGGAGCACCCCTCATCACCCCTGGAGCCAGGAGTGACCCCCACGTCCTCCAGGAGCTGCTGGAAATTCAATACAGCTCCTGGGCTGAGGGGCCCTGCATGTCCTGAATAGAAAAAAAAAAAAAGGTTTTTTTAAGAAGCTTTTCTACCTCACTTTACACAAATTGGATTTTTCAAAAGGCTCTGAGCCCTTCAGGGTTGATGCTCTGTCAGTGGGGATGCGAGGAGAGATGGGGAGAATCTTCCCTGGGGGCTGCACCCACACCTGATCCCAAATTGATCCCAAACTGATCCCAAATCTCCCCTGGGAAGCTGCTCCCCACTCCTGGCCTGGCTTGGGAATGTCCAGAGGGAATTAATCCCGAATCTCACCTGTGAAACTTCTCCCCATTCCTATCCTGGGCTGGAATTAATCCCAAATCTCACCCAGGGTTGTTCAATTTGGGAATGTCCTGAAGGAATTAACCCCAGATCTCACCTGTGAAACTTCTCCCCCATCCTATCCTGGGTTGTTCATCTTGGGAATGTCCAAGGGAATTAATTCCAAATCTCCCCTGGGAAGCTGCTCCCCATTCCTGGCCTGGGTTGGAATTAATCCCAAATCTCACCCAGGGTTGTTCAATTTGGGAATGTCCAGAGGGAATTAACCCCAAATGTCCCCTGGGCAGCTGCTGCCCCTCCCCAGCCTGGGTTGGGAACACCCAGAGCATCCCTGAGGGAATCAATCCCAAATCAGCCTGGGATCTGCTCCAGCGGGACAAGCTCAGGGATCTGGGATATTCCTTGGGAATCCCCTGCTGTTGGTGCAGCTTGGGCAGTGCAGGATTCTTATTTTATTTTTATTTTAATCTTTATGAAGGATTTTCATCCCCTCAGTAGGGTGGGCAGGGATGGGGGTGTCTCCAGTCACAGCTCCATGAACAAACTGCTGCCCCTCACATCCCCTCCACTTTTGGGGAATAAAAGGCTGCAAATTTTGTCATGAAACTGAAAAAAAAAACCCACAAACTCTTCATTTCCAAGCTGGACAATCTGCTGGCTTTGGATAGAAAGCTCAGAGCCAAACCTTGCTGTGGGTCACTGCAGCTTTTCTGGAATGTTCTTTTCTGGAATGTTTGTGCCTTTTCAGTGATGTCAGAACCTCCAAACCGTCAATATTGTGGGCAAAAAGAGAAGAACTGGGGTTCAGAGCAGCCAGCTCTGAGGCAGAGCAACTCTGGGAAGCCCAAACAGATCCCAGAATAAATTCAATTTCCCACCTGGAGCCTCCAAGGCCCTTCCTTGCCATCCCTGCCAGGTGGGAGGAGCTCGGGAGCATTTTTGGTGCCCACCTTGGAACGAGAGGAGTTGTTGAGCTCACGGGAAATTCAGGAAACACAGCTCTGGTTGTGCTGTGAGTGTGCCTGTGGCTGAACAGCCACCCTGGGCTCTTTTATTGATATTGTTCTGTCTTGTTTGCTCGCCTGCTGTTTCTCCCTGTCTTCATTGGCAAAATCAATCTCTCCTGTCTTCCTTTTCCCTTTTTTTTTTTTTTTTTTTTTTTTTATTAAACCATTGTTGCCTTTTTTCTGTTGTGAGGCCAGAATTGATCCCTGGCGAGCAGGAAGGGCCATAAATAGAGGGAATCACAGCAGAGGGAGCTGGGGTTGAACAGGGCACAGCAGCAAAGGACAAACCCTCAGGTGTGCCAGGGGGGATTTGGGGCTGCTCAGGTGTGCCAGGGGAGATTTCCTCACCCAGTGGATCCATTCAAGTGTCCCAGAGGGGATTTTGGGCGCTCAGGTGTGCCAGGGGAGATTTTGGGTGCTCAGGCATCCCAGGTAAGATTTCCTCATCCAGAGGATCCATCAGGCTGAAATCATGCTG
>NW_005054663.1:83643-89313 GCF_000277835.1 Geospiza fortis | reverse complement strand
GAGGTGCAGGGCAATATTCCCCTCCTGCAGCACCAGGCAAAGGGCGAGAGGAAATGTTGAATTTCCAATAATCCTGTGAAGCTGCCAGAGAGGAACAGGCTGCAGGAAAGCTGCCCAGAAATAGAAAATCAGATTAATTCATGGAATATCTCCTGGAGATTCCCGCAATTCCAGCTGCAGAAGCTCTTTAAGGGCCACACTGACATGAACCACTGGGAAATCAGATTAATTCATGAAATATCTCCTGGAGATTCCCGCAATTCCAGCTGCAGAAGCTCTTTAAGGGCCACACTGACATGAACCACTGGGAAATCAGATTAATTCATGAAATATCTCCTGGAAATTCCCGCAATTCCAGCTGCAGAAGCTCTTTAAGGGCCACACTGACATTAACCACTGGGATAAAGAGCTGGGGGATGGATTCTGCTCTGGCTGTGCTTTTGAGGGAGTGCAGGGCAGCTCCCTCTGGATTTCTGGATAAATTTGGGCTCTTGAGGAGCCTTCTCAGAGCATAAGGAGCCTGCTGAGCCCCGGGCTCCAAAGCAGGATTTATCTGCTGCAGCTTGGCTTTCGTGGAGGATTAATTCGCTTCATCATAACTGTTTTCTGCAAGCATTTTAATCAGCTGCTAATCCTCATCTCTGCCTTCACGTTAGCTAATTAAATCAAGTTATTATTTTTAAGTGTTCCCTCAAAGCCAATGATTCTTATGGAAATGGGGGAGGAGCTCTGTGCCATGTCCTGGACAGGATCCTGCTCTTCTGGGGGCTTTTGGTGGCTTTTATTCAACATCCCTGGGGCAGCTTAGGAAAAAAATCTCCTTCTTCATGTCGTACAAGGAGCCAGGTTTGTGTTCTTGTTTTTATTCATCAGATAGATGAATAAAACAGACAGATAATGAAATTAATGCCTTTGGTGGTAGCAGCAGATCAGCCCCTGCAGCTTTTGAGCAGGTCTTTGTGAGGAATGAAGCTCCTCACCAAAACCAGCAATAAACAAATTACACAGGCAGAGTTCGATCTGCAAGGAATCCCCACGGACAGATCTGGGAGAGCTCGTTAGAAATAATTGTGGCCTTGTTCCTCTTCTCCCTCCCCTCAGGTTTTGGCACAGCAGGTAAAAGCAGCAGAGCCCTCTCTGGGATTCCTCTGGTGCCACCACAGCAGTTTTGGGGTGTTTGTCCTGCTCCCAGCTGGGACACCCTGGGGGCTGTGGGCACCTGGGCACTGCCCAAAATCCCCATAAAGGAAATTATCTTTTCATTTCTGCACAATCTGAGACCCCTGTGGGCACCCAAGTTCTGCCCAAAATCCTCATAAAGGAAATTATCTTCATTTCTGCACACTCTGGGACACTTGGGGGCTGTGGGCACCCAGTTACTGCCCAAAATCCTCATAAAGGAAATTATCTTTTCATCTCTGCACACCCTGCAAAGGCTGTGGGCACCCAGGCACTGCCCAAAGATCATAATGGAAATTATCTTTTCATTTCTGCACACCTTGGGGTCCCTGGGGCACCTGGGCACTGCCCAGGGCTCGGAAAGGAAATCCACAACAGCTCGGGCAACACAAGATGAGACAAACCTGCAGTTCTTTAAAACAGGATGGAGCCAGGGGTTTAAAAATGGTTGGAATTCTGGAATCCAGCTCATATTGGGGGTTAGTGCACTTGCAGTCATTGCTCCCCCAGGTTTTAATAGCTTATTATTAAATATTATCTTATTATCACATGGAATAGTGAGGAAACAGTGAAATGATGACGTTAATTGACTTCAATTCCCACTGCCTTCGGCCAGGACTGCATGTTCCCTCCCTGCTCTTCTCCTCACCCTTGATTCTCCTGGAATCCTTGCTCCTTGTGGTTTTTCCTAAGAAATGAGATTTTTTTGGTTCTGTCCCGTTTCTCCCCTGTGTTCGCCCCTTTTTCCACGTGCAGGGATATCTGGGCTGGCAGTGTGACCTGGGCAGTGACAGCTGGAAAATCTCCTCGGTGACATTTCTGCAGAGGGGTGTGGCATTCACATTCTCTGAAAAAATCCCTTCGACAGGATTTTGCTCCTGGGAAGCTGAGAAGCCTCAGAGAAAAAGGAAAACAACAATTATCTGATTTGCTTCTCCTGTGTTTTGCTGCTTTGGAATGTGGTTGGAGCTTGTTTACCCACAGGTGAATGTTTGATTGGTTTCATGTGAATTGTTTTGACTCATTGGCCAATCATGGTCAGGCTGTGTCGGGCCTCTGGAAAGAGTCACAAGTTTTTCATTATTATCTTTTTAGCCTTCTGTCTGTATCCTGTTTAGTACAGCATTCTTTAATATAATATAGATCATAAAATAATAAATCAGCCTTCTAAGAACATGGAGTCAGATTAATCATTCCTTCCTTCATTGGGGCACCCTGCAAATACAACAGAGGGGAAACCACAAATCTGGCAGGGAAGTGATGAAACCACCACAAATCTGGCAGGGAAATGTTGAAACCACCACAAATCTGGCAGGAACACCAGCTCAGCCTGGCTGACTCCCCCACGGCTTGGCCCAGGGCAAATCTCAGGGATTTGGGAATAGGAGACTTCTCCCTGTTTGGTTTATTCCTATTTTCTCCCTATATTCTCCCTATGGGTTTAATGCCAGCTCCAAAGTGAACCTGCAGCTCCTGGCGTTGCCTCTCCTCAGCCAGCACTGTCAGAGCCGGTGCTGCTTAAGGATTTCGAGATAAATTTTACCTCTGGGAAATCTCCAGGTATTTCATTACATTTCTGGAATAATTGTCCTCCACTTTTGCTCATTTTTAGGGGGGAAGATAACACCTCTCTCTCATTAATGAGCCTTTTTTAATCTGAATTATTGAAACACGAGGCGAGGTCCCTGCTCATCCTGCTGCAATACGGGCAGCCCTGTACTGAGCTGAGGACACTTCTAAATGAGATTTAATAATATAGCAGGACATTTAGCATATATTAATTAAATATCAGCAGATGGTGAGGAGAGCCCTTGCTGGGAGTGAGTTCGGAGGAATGGAAGTGCCACGTAATTACCCAAACCTGCAGAAACAATGGAGGTGCAATTAGTTTTTTATTAACTCATTACACTGGTGTGCAATGCCCAGGAATTTAATTACTGCCCAGCTCCAGTTCTGGGCCGTGCCAGGGTTCAGGTGGGAAAGGGTTTGGGATCTCATCTCCTGCAGGACAGCAGCTCTGGCAGCCCCAAGAACCTGGGATAAAAGCTGGGCATGAGGTTGGGAGTAAGGCTCTGCACTCATGGAGTGAACCTGAAAATCGGTGTGAAATCTGGGAATTTCTGAGTGCCATCAGCACAGAAATGTGAAATCTGGGAATTTCTGAGTGCATCAGCACAAAAATGTGAAATATGAACATTTCTGAGTTCCATCAGCACAGAAATGTGAAATC
The DNA here is from genome assembly GCF_000277835.1 of Geospiza fortis. Lineage (NCBI taxonomy): Eukaryota > Metazoa > Chordata > Aves > Passeriformes > Thraupidae > Geospiza > Geospiza fortis. The sequence continues at coordinate 85,904 of NW_005054663.1, read as the reverse complement.
TAGGAATTTCTGAGTGCCATCAGCACAGAAATATGAAATTTAGAAATTTCTGAGCACATCAGCAGGGAAATGTGAAATCTGGGCATTTCTGAGAGCCATCAGCACAGAAATGTGAAATCTGGAAACTTCTGAGTGCCTAAGCACAGAAATTACAAAACTGGAAATTTCTGGGTGGATCAGCACAGAAATGTGAAATCTGGAAATTTCTGAGTGCCACCAGCATAGAAATGTGAAATCTGGAAATTTCTGGGTGCCATTACCATGGAAATGTGAAATCTGGAAATTTCTGAGTGCCACCAGCACAGAAATCCCTGCCGGCACCGTGGTGGCAGCCACACATTTGGAGTTTTGCCAGGCCAAAAGGGATTTTTGTCCTTCCCTCCAAGCCAAGGTGCCCCAAGCCTCCCCCTCTGCGTGTCCTCCAAGCCCCTCCAGGGTGTTCCACCTTTGGCTGAGCCAAAAGGATCAAAATGCAGCTCTTACAAGGATTGGCATGAAACCCCTGGAGGTGGGGCAGGATTTGGGGCCCCTTTTCCCATTTTCCAGCCCATTTTGCAGCCCAGAGCTGCAGGGACAGTCTGAGCACCAGAGAGTTCCTGTCGGGCACCTTGTGAAGGTTTTGGAATCTGGGTTTGTGCAGGATTGCAGCAGCTGCCTGAGCTGCCTCCCCTGGGACAGCACTGCTTACCTAAAAATAAATTAAACCCTTAATCCTGCGGACCTTTTTCCCTGCAAAATCCTCATTTGTGCCTTTTTCCAGGGCAAAGCAATGTTTAGTGGCAGAAGCAGCTCTGTTAACTTATGTTGGTGGAGTCCCTGTTATATTCAACCTGACATAAAATGCCAAGAAATGGCCAAGAATGACATTTAAATGCATGGAATCGACAGCCCTACCTCTAGGTGTGGGTTTGCTGCAGCTTTTTTTCCCCTAAATAATAATGTAAAGCTACATTTGCCATCCAGCTCTGCTACCTTAAAGTACCTTGTTTGACATTTTACCGTGATGAGTGAACCTTTAACAAGGTCATTAGCTTTGAAGGATTTTTCTCCTGGGGCTGTGGCAAGCAGTTTATTCTAAATAGCCAGGAAGAGAGAATAAAATATAAATAAAAATAACACCGTGTAACTGTGAAAGATTTCATTTGTAAAGAACATAAAGTGGAAGTCTCCACAAAATAATCCAGCCCTTCGAGAAGCCAGCAGTCATTGAAATGAATAAATCCAGGCCCAGCAGAATAACTCCATAAAAATAACACCAAACTCCTCGGGGTTTATGGGACAGGAGGGGAGCTGGGGCAGCTCTGGGCTGTGAACATTCTCAGAATTGCACTCAGCTGCAGAGGGGATGGAGCAGAGCACTAACAGCAATGAAAATGGGCAGCATCTCACTGAAAAAAGGAACGGGGCGAGAGGCTAACCCGTGTTTTTCTTGAATTTCTGGACTGGGAGAAGGCAAAGCCTCAGAGCTCCCAATTCCCCATGGTTGCTTTGATTCTCGATCAGGGAGAGGCCCCAGGTTCTGATGCTGACCCAGACAAACCCCTGGGGGTGTGCAGGGACCCCTCACCACAGGGTTAAAGTGAAATTGTCCATGAGCAATCCCAGGGGAGTGATGTGGGAATATTATGGGAATGTGCCCATCCTGCCTGGCTGGGTATATACCTATATTGGTATATACCTATATTATGTTGGTAATCATATTGGCATATTTATATTTATATTTATATTTATTTATATTTATATATAGTTTTATATAAAAATATTATACCAATATTATTATACTATAATATAGTATACCAATATTATATTGGTAATAATATTGGTATTGATTTATACATACCTATATCTATAGATTTATATATTTATATTTACATATAGTTTTATATAAAATAATATTATATCAATATTATTATATTATAATATACTAGACCAATATAATATTGGTAATAATATTGGCATTGGTTTATATTTATATATATAGTTTTGTATATGGTTATATATAAAATAATGTTATACCGATATTATTATACTATAATATACTATACCAATATTATATTGGTAATAATATTGATCTAGCATATTATAGTATAACAATATTATTACCAATAGTATATTGGTAATAATACTCCATGGATTACAGAAGGTTGATCAATAATAATCGCTATTAAGAAACCCATTGTTCTTTTATAGACAGGTGTGATACAGGTGTACCTGATTGGTCCTTTAATTAAAACACCCTCACCACTGATTAATTAGGAAAG
>NW_005054663.1:76139-83610 GCF_000277835.1 Geospiza fortis | reverse complement strand
CCCCGTGGTGCTGGCGCTGCCTCTGTCCTTCCAGGACCTGCCAGGCCCTGCCAGCCCAGTGCCACAGAGCAGGGAAACGCTCCCAGATCGTGGCTGAGATGTCTTTGTCAGCTGCCCACCAGCAGCCAAAGCCGAGCACAGCTAATTGGCCGCTATCTCATTAATTGCACTATTTAGCCAGTCATTATCAATGAGCAGAAAAGGAATTCTCAGATATTTATTTGCTGCCTATAGCAGGGGAAACATCTCCTGTTTAATACACAAAAATGTTCCTCTTATCTCTGGTCTCCCCGGGGATTTGTTTAACCAAGGCTCCGGCTGATAGCAGCAGGCTTTTAAATTGAAAAATTGCAATTCACTCCCCCCACAACTTTGATACAAGTCTTATCAGCAGGAGGAAGTGACAAAAACATATCTCTTCTCCAAGACAGAGGAAGGATTAGCTGAGCAGCCAAGGAGACCTCGGCTGGTGTCTGGGGAAGGAGGGGAATGGCAGGAAAGCTCTGTCCTTCACTGGGACAGAGCTGGGCCTGGCTTTGCAAAGCTGGGCTCCTCCTTGGGCTGAAATTATTGCCAAGGTGGGAAATCATGAAATAATGGAGGAGATTGGGGGATTTGCTGTGCAGTGCCACCCCTGGAGTGTCACCAGGATATTTTCTGAAAAATCCTCTTTGCCCAGGATTTCTCTCCTGGGAAGCTGAGAAGCCTGAGAGAGGAATGAAAACAATAATTATCTGATTGCTGCTCCTGTGTTTTGCTGCTTTGGAATGGGGTTTGGACATTGTTTGCCAACAGGTGAATGTTTGATTGGTTCCATGTGAATTGTTTTTAATTAATGACCAATCACCATCAGCTGTATCAGACTCTCTAGCTCAGTCATGAGTTTTTATTAATTATTCTTGTTAAGCCTTCTGATGTATCCTTTCTCTTTCTTTAGTATAGTTATAGTATAGCATTCTTTAATATCATATGATAAAATAATCAATCAGCCTTCTGAGAACAGAGAGTCAGATTCTCATCTCTCACCTCATCCTGGGGACCCTCACAAACTCCATCCCTGGAGTGCCCTGAGCCCCTCCATCCCCCAGAATCAGGCACAGGAGTCTCCAAAAAATGGATTTTGTTACTTTGCCCAGAATCCCCCTCAGGCCACCAGTGGTTTTAATGGGAGGGAATTGGGAGGAGGAACAAAGCCTGTGTCTGCTTTGTGATGGAGCTCCAGGCCCAATCAGGCCTAATTAAAGCCCTCAGTTGCTCTCCCTGAGTTCTGCTCCAGGCCTGGGGGTCCAGACTGGTGATTTAATCAGTCCAGGGATCGATGGGGGGGATTTATGATTCAGCTGGGTGGAAACTTGGCAGAATGATAATGTGAAATGCTCTCTGATAATCAATATGGGATGGGAAAGGGCTTGAAAGTGCAAAACTATCCAGATCTGCTACAAGCAGCTGAATTTAGCAGCTTTTCAAAGGGATGGTGGTAAATACTCAAATCATAATGAAAGGGGCTCGGAACATGAGTTGATATCTAAGATCTGTCAGTCTGAACTATCTTTACATTATGTGGAGGTTTCAACTTAATTCCAGCCCCAAGGTGTTCCACAGCTCCGGGGTGTAAAATTTCTGCACCCTTGGACAGCAAACAGTAAATTCAGGCTCTTAATTACCCAGACAGCCTTTGAGTACGGAGGGAAATTTATGGGAGATCTCAATTCCCCGCTTTACATTCCACGCCTGCTCTTGGACTGGAGTGGAATTATTCCCCAGCATGGAATGGCTCCAATCCATCCCAGCCTGGATCACTTTTGCTGTCCTTTAAGGGAAGAGCAGCAATAACTCAATTAAAGTGACATTGTGCTCAGCTAATAAATAGTCAGAGCAGTCAGTGCCACGCTGGGGCTGCTCTGCCGCGTTTGCAGAGCGGCACAATTTGACATTTCCTGCGTGTTAAATCTTCCCTGCCCTGAGCAGTGAATGAATGTGGGAACTGCAGCAGTGCCCTGGGGACGGGGGGGAGCTCTTGTCACACTCCTTGGGAGGGCTGGTGGCACTTTGGGGTGGGGACTTGTAATTCCTTGCAAATCCCCCTTCCTTCCAAAACAATCAGCGTTATTATGTTATTACATACAGGGATCCCCGTGGCAGGAAGGAAGGAACAATGACTCTGATTCCATGTTCTCAGAAGGCTGATTTATTATTTTATAATGCTATATTATATTAAAGAATGCTATACTAAACTATACTAAAGAATAGAGAAAGAATACTTATTGAATGCTAAAAAGATAATAATGAAAACTTGTGACTCTTTTCCACAGCTTGGCCCTGATTGGCCATTGAGTCAAAATAATTCACACCAGAAATGAATCAAACATTCACCTGTTGGATAAACAATATCCAACCACATTCCAAAGCAGCAAAACACAGGAGAAGCAATTCACATAGCTATTGTTTTCCTTTTTCTCTGAGGCTTCTCAGCTTCCCAGGAGCAAAATCCTGGGTGAAGGGATTTTTCAGAGAATGTGAATGTGGCAGATTATTTCACAATAATCCCCAGCACCTCTGTGATTTAATAACCTGCACCAGGAGGGACATTTCCCTGCAGCTCCCTGCGCTCCTCCACGTGGAATGGCTTCACATCCCTGCAATCCCAAAGTGTTTTACAAGTGGCCCTGCTCTGGCTCAGCCCTCCCCATCTGTTTGCTGGAATAATAATCAGCATTTCTATTCCAGCAGTGCCCTGTGCTGTGCCTGGCTCTGCCCAGAACCATCTGCTCGGAATTGCTGGAATTCCGGGCTTGGAGCCGTGCCTTGGCTGCCTGGGGAGCCTGGGAGGCTTTTCCTGCCAGCACCCCAAATTCCTGTATTATTATTATTATTATTATTATTATTATTATTATTATTATTATTATTATTATTATTATTTTATTATTTTATTACTATATTTCTTATTGTATTACTATTACTATTATTATCATATTACAATTATTATTTTTATATTACTATTATTATGTCATATTATTATTATTCTATTAATAATAATAATATATTTTTTATTTTCTATTACTATTACTATTATTGTACTATTATCACTGGTATTATCATATTACCAGTATTATTATTCTATTACTATTACTATTATTGTCATAATAACATTATTATAATAATAATATTACTATTATTACTATAATAATAGTAATAGTAATATTATTATAATAATAGTAATTGTTCATATAATAGTAATATAATAATAGTAATTATATATATAATAGTAATAATAATAAATAATAGTAATTATATAAATGGAATTACAGTAATTATTCATATTCCTATTTACTGCCAGGCTTTCAACAGCTCTTCCTGTTGAAGAGAAGCTGTTGATAATCAGCTTACAATAATGATAATGATTAAATAATCATTATTATTAATGATAAAACCCCTGGGTGTCTCCAGCCTCCCCTCTGTGCCTGGAGCTGTCTCTGCTGGGGCAGCAGAAGGAGCTGCCCCGTTCATCCCAGGGGATTTAAATTCCCCCTGCCTGGATCCTGCTCTCCCATTGCTCTTCTGTGAAAAGGAGAATTTCTGCTGCTCCTCCCTGCAGCTCTCAGCAGAGCCATTTAAAGCTTTGAGCAACAAATCAGTTTATCAGGAGCTGCCAGAGACACAAAAGTGCCCCAAATTTTTGTGCCTGGATGTGAAGCCCTGCCCTCAGCCCCCAGCCCCACCTGGTCCTGCTTCGGGCAGGGATTGGAGCAAGGGCGAATCCAGAGGTGCTTCCAAAGGAATTGTTGGATGAATCCCTGATTTTGGTCCAGCAGACACTTCCCAGCCCTGTGGAGGCCCCTGGGGGAGCTGGAAATCAGGGATGCACATTCCCTGCAGCCCCACCTGGCTCTGCTTCAGGCAGGGATCGGAGCAAGGGCAAATCCAGAGGTGCCTGTCAATGTCATATTTTATGAAAAATCCCTTTCCAGGATTTTTCTCCTGAAAAGCTGAGAAACCTCAGAAAAGAAATGTAAACAATAAATATCCAGTTGCTTGGAATGTGGTCTGGAGGTTGCTTCCCAACAGGTGCATCTTTGATTGGTTCCGTGTGAATGGTTTTTAATTATTGACCAATCCCAGTCTGGCTGTGTCGGACTCTCTGAGTCTGTCACGAGTTTTTTATTATTCATTCTTGTCTAAGACCTTCTGATGTCTCCTTTCTCTTTCTTTAGTATAGTTTCAGTATATAATTTTAGTATAATGTAAGGTAATATGATATGATATGATATGATATAATATAATATAATATAATATAATATAATATAATATAATATAATATAATATAATATAATATAATATAATATAATATATAATACCAGTCCTCTGAGAACTTGGAGTCCATTCTCACCTCTCACCTCATCCTGGGCACCCTCACAACACCACAACAGGTTCCTCCAAAGGAATTGTTGGATGAATCCCGGATTTTGGTCCAGCAGATCAAAAGGAATTTTTGGATGAATCCCTGCCTTTGGTCCAGCAGACACTTCCCAGCCCCATGGGAGAGCTGGAAATCAGGGATGCACATTCCCTGCTGAGCAGGCTGCAGCCATGCTTTAAATGAAGAACAAATCCTCCTAATTGGGTTTTTTTTTGGCAGATTTTCAGTGATAAATTATTCCCCAACTTTACAGCTCCTTAAATTCGGGTTTGCAGCGCTGTTTACGAACGCAGAAAGTGACGCCTGAGCAAATAGACAATGAAAGGGATCTTGTAAACTGCACTTGTGTGTAATTGCTGCCTAGGAAGTGTCCGTGGGGGAGAGAAAAGCCTCCCTCATTCTTTCAGGTTTGACATTCAGAGCCCAAATATTTGCAAATCTGCCTCTTCCCTCCCTAATTATTTGCTGTTTGTCTGTTTGTTTGCACTGGGAAGGTTTGCAGGGTGAGAACAGCTCAGAAAATCCCTCCCATCAGAGCTCTGGCTCTTCCCGACTTGTGGGGGAAACTTGGGGTATCCCAGCCTGTGGGATATCCAGGCTGGGATATCCCAAAAGCATTTTGGGATGTTGAGCTCTGTCTGTTTGGGATAGTTTGGGGTTTTAGAGCTCAGGCTGTGTTTTTGCTGTGTTCAACCCTCGGAACTCCCAGGCTGGAGCCGCCTCTGGAGCCCTGAGTGAGGTTGGCAGCTCCTGTCCCAGTTGTGACAGGAATTCCCAATGAAAAATGACAATTCCCTGCCTTTGCTGCTGGGGTTTGCAGGGCAGGAATGGCCAATAATCACTGAAGCTCGCAGCCCTTCTGATGCCTCAGGTTGAGCTTTTATATTTTCACATTTTCTGCTGCTTTAGTTCTGAGCTTCACATGAAGTGTTGGTGAGCTCTCTGCACAGAGACAAAACAGTTCCTTCTCTAGCTGGGGACCGAGGACAAATGACCCAAACTTCAGGCCCAAAAAGTACAAAAAACAGTGAACGGAAGAGAGGAAAACAAGCAGGATGAGACTTCATGGGCTAAAGTAACTGGACAATTAACTCCAATATGCAAATGGAGCAGAACTGATAAAAGTAAGACCTCGTGACCAGTCGTGCATTTTGTGACCATTTTGGGTTCATTTTGTGACCATTTTGGTTCATCTTGGGTGCAGCCCTGGCTGGGCTCTTGTGCTGCCCAAGGTGGATCCATTGAGGAATTTTTTTTATTGGGAATTCAGGGTTCTGCTCAGTGATTTCCCTGAGCAAGGAGTCAATTCCCAGTTTTATTGGGAATTCAGGGCTCTGCTCTGTTATTTCCCCTGAGCAAGGAGTGAATTCCCAGGGTTTTGTTGGGAATCCAGAGGTTTACAGTGAAGTTTTTGACGGCTCCACACCCTTCCCTGCAGAAGGAAAACCCCATTCAAGCATTCCTAAAATACTTTTCATTTTTTATTACTCTTAGGGCTGGAATTTCCTGACACAAATCCCTGAAATGGCCAAAAATTCCCCTCATTTCCCCCAGCCCATGGAGCACCCCGAGGAGTCAGGGTGAAACCAGAACCAACCCAGCAGCTCCTGGATGTGCCATAAAACCCAACACAGGAAGTCTCTCCTGCGGGCACAGAGTGGCAGGGCTGGTAATTTTATGAATTGTATCATTAATAAAATATATTTTATTCTATTTGATGCTGCCTTTGGAAGGTTCCTGTATGATTATTACATTTTTAAGCATCGGGGTTTTTTTTTTTTTTTTTAAAGGCTTTACTGGAGGCTAAATTGAGATCTAATACAAAATTCAAAGGGTTTCTGCTGAAATGCCATTAAAATTTTAACTTTATGTTCTTTCAGGGGTTTAAAAGTTATAGAGGCAAAGCAGTACAAGGCAAGAGGAATTTTACTACCAGATTTCTGCGTTCTGTAATGGGCAGAATGTCCAAAAAAGAGACAATTTTGTCCTTTCTGAGAAGGATTTGGTGAAAGGAACTGCTGAGGAACAAGTCCTTGGCCCGTGCCTGACTAAAAATGACACAGAAATGTCTCCAAGTGTTTAGAGGCTCTCAGGATGGGTTTAATTCCCAATCCTGAGGTGGTGAGAGCATCCTGTGCAGGCTGCTGGGCAGCAAAATTCCCATTTAACACCTGTGCCAGCCGCAGCTGGCATTCTGCCTGCAGAGCTCCCTGGCACTGCTGCTTCATGCAGGAAAAAAGAGAAATATTACAGCCTGCCCTGCCTCCCCCCAGTGACTGCACAGGGCTTTTAATTTCACTGATAGCCACTGAAAAATTCATGGAGGAGCTTTTCCTGCTGCCTCGTGGAGCTTTGGTGGCGGCAGGGAAATATCCCCGGGCTCTGCCAGTGCCAGGGGTGAAATCTCTCTGATTTTCTGATTTTAGCTCTCATTTAAGGCAAAGAAAAGCACTTTACAGGGTCCTGGACGAGGCTGTGCTGCTGGTTTGGGTTGGTTGGTGTTGGTTTGTGTTGGTTTCAGTGGGTTTAGGTTTGTTTGGTTTGGATTGGTTTGGGTTGGTTTGGATTGGTTTGGGTTGGTTTGGGTTGGGTTGGGTTGGGTTGGTTTGGGTTGGGTTGGGTTGGTTTGGGTTGGGTTCGGGTTGGGTTGGTTTCAGTGGGTTTAGGTTTGTTTGGTTTGGGTTGGGTTGGGTTGGGTTGGGTTGGGTTGCTTTGGGTTGGTTTTGGGGGGTGTTTATTCATTCCTGTTTTTTTAGAGGGGGGGAATGAGCACATCCAGGAAATCCCAGACAAGTGAGGGCAATGGGAAGGGCAGGAAGCAGAGTGGGAATTCTGGCACACAGGGAAATGGGGATGGGCATCCATGTCCACACATTCCTGAATCCAGGGCTCCTCTGGCTCCATTTTGAGCCTCAAACAGAATTTCCCTCTTTCCTGCTCACTCTTCACGGATTTTGTCCTACTTGTTCACACAACTGTTTCTTAAAAATCTCTCTGCCTTTGTTTTGACAGGGTCGAACATTCCCCAAGGGGGTTTCAGGCATTCATGTGGAA
>NW_005054663.1:62834-76066 GCF_000277835.1 Geospiza fortis | reverse complement strand
TACGTGGCCTGGTGTTAGCAACTTTAATTGAATTATTGCCACGAGATAATGGGCTGATTCCTGGAGTAATTTTTAATTCTTTTGTTCTCATGACAACAAAACAGAACAGACAGAAATCAAATCTTTTTGGAGAGAGGGAGTGGGAGGGGAGGGCACTGGGAAGTGGGCAGGGGGAATGCTCTGGCCCCTTTGGGTTTGTTTCTTTTGCAGCCTCACATCTGCACTCCATGGGAAATTTAAACACAAACCACATTTTCCTGGCACAAAATGCTCTGTGCCAAATGAGCAAAGCCCTGAGTGCTGAGGCATCAAACAGAAGATCTTGCAATATATAAATATATGTATTTGTGTGTGTTGCATCATACATCCAATATAGACACAGATCCTAAAACTGAAACTCCTGAAGCTCTGAACTCCTCATTTCCTGTCCCTCTCCTCAGTGCTTCACTTTGTCCTGCCCTTCAGCTGGAGCTCGATGGATTCTTGAATCCTGAACCTTGGGGTCAGGAGGGAATCATCCTTTCCAAATGCCTCAATCTAGATTTCCAAACCCTTCAATCTGGATTTCCAGTGCTCCCAAATTGGATTTCCAAACCCCCCAATCTGGATTTCCACTGCTCCCAATTTGGATTTCCAAACCCCCGCAGTCTGGATTTCCAAACTCCATTTTCCCTGCCTTTCCCTGCTGCTTGGTAACCCGGGTTTAGCAGAACCAGCAGCTAGAATAATAATAATAAATAAATAAATTAAATTAAATTAAATTAATATAATAAAGAAATAGTAACATTAATTTTAAAAATTAATAAAATAAAAAATCAGAAATAATAATAATAGTACTACTACTACTACTACTACTACCACCAATAATACCAATAATACCTAATAATAAATGATAACTCTGGAGGTGGGATCCCCTCTGCAGGACAGGTCCCCAAATGCCGCATTTCCCACCATCAGCTGTCCTGGTGCAGGCTCAGGGAGCAGCTGGAGTTCTCTGCCTCCCCCTCCACGGAGATTTCCTCTCTTTAATTGCTATTGACTGCAGGAGGTGCTTCTGGTGTGGGCAGGAGGCAAAGTGATATTGATCCCCGTAAATGAACTTTTCTGTGGCCCAGTCAATGGAGGAGGTGATTTCAGAGAGGGAACAGCTCAATGTGTACCTGGCTCTTCGCTGAAATTCCCACTCCAGGGCTCTGTCAGGAAATGTCACATTTCTGCTCTTTCACGCCAAAAAAGCCAAGCTTGCCTTTGGGCAGGGTGAAAATCAGCCCCGATTGCTCCTCGTCTTGAAACAGGAGGAAATTAGAACAAAAGCAGATTTAACTTTTAATCCCTCACATAAGGAGATTTTGCCGTGTCAATTTTTGTCACCGCTGCGCGCCCCATTCTGGGGAAACAACAGTGAGAAAACAAATCAGGAAAATCTTTGATTTTGTTAGGAAAATTAGTCCCCAAACACCAGAGGTTTATGTCCAAAAAGGAGACAGAGAAGTCCTTTGACTTTATTCCAATCAAGGCAGAGGCCATGGGGCATTCCCCTGGGGTCTCTGCAAGTTTTGGAGGACTCAGCCTCCCTTTTTATCCCAATTTCCAGCCACATTTCCCTTCTCTCTTTCCCCATTTCTGAGGTACTTGAGAGGTTCAGACTTCCCAGAACACCTGATCCCAAAGATTCCCCTGTAATGTATAACCCTTCCTTTTCATTTTAATTCTTACAGAATTTAGAGGGTTTTCCCCATTGTTTCTTTCATCTTTCAATGTCTAATTTCATTGATCAGCAACTCTAAAGTTTATTTGTAAAATTAAATCTCATTTTTCCATTCATCAATCAGTGGAACCCTTCCCATTGTTTCTTTTCTCTCCCAGTGCTGGTTTTATCTACCAGCAGCCCCACAGCTTGTTTGGAAACACAAATCCGCCATTCCTCTCACCAGGTTTTTAGGTTTTTATGGACATTTCTGTACATGTGGAAACCCCTTTGGCCAAATCCTTGCCCTGCAGTGAACAGAAAATCCAACACAGCCAGAGCAGGGATTTACAAACCTTCCCCAATATCCCCAAACTCTGCCCAGACTTTTCTCCCCCAATATCCCCAAACTCTGCCCAGACTTTTCTCCCCCAAGCCAGCAGCTCTTTCATCCCAAACTCTGCAATGTGACTCCGACTGCACAGTAACAATTCCCCCTGATCTGCTGGAATTAGTGCAACATGTTGTACATGCAAATCCTCCTTTCAAAGGTTTACTTTTCCCTTTAATCACCAGCATTAAAAGGACCTCGTGTTTCCCTTTCATCTGGCAGCAAATTAATTATAAAAGCTGTATGGTAATATTAATATTGTCTTACTGGAGATCAATGGGTTTATTACCTTTGATTCTAACACTGCTCACTCAGTGACAAAACCTATATTTGTATCTCCCCAAACTTTAGGATGGTAAATTCAGGTAAAGATTTAAATAGAAATGTTTTATCTTTTGAAAATGTTGACTCAGTTTAAAGTTGGGAAAGACAATTGGCTTTGGTTCAGTGTTGGGGGAAGAATGTCCGAGAATCCTAAATATCCATTTTTGGGGTTTTTTCAGCACGAAGGGAAGGAGAAGATTCTGGGGAGTGGAACCTCCTCGAGGGGGAATTTGGACTGGGAATTTGAATTGGGGAATTTTGGGGTGACGCATTAACTCAGATCTTCATTTTGCAGGGCAAAAGCAGAGAGCTCAAGGTCAGGCTGTGCCTCAGATCCCCAGAGCTCCTGGAGCCCCAGGACAGGAGCAAGGTCACCCCTGGAGCCACTCTGACCCTCCCTGAGCCTGTTCCATGCAGGCAATTCCCTGCCCTCTCCCCCTGTCCCACCCCATCTCCTTTTCTGCTCCTCCTCCTGATGATTTCATTCCTCACACAGCAGGGATTCAACTGAGCACTGCAGAGAAAACCTGGTGTGGTGCAACCCTGGCTTTACTAAAACCTGGTTTAGTAAAACCTGACTCTGGGAGTGCTCAATCTGCTGCAGAGAGCAGGGAATTGTTCCCCTCTACTCATGGAACCTGTGCCCTTGGATCACCCTCCTCATCCTCACAGAGCAAACACAAAGGGTGATTATGTGCATTAATTAAAAACGCCTTTCAGGTTCATTAATAAAAGCCCTCTGATGTTTGTGCTGCTCTCTTGTCCAAGTCCCTCCTGCGTGCACTAGGATTTTGGGATCCAGTTTTCCCCTGGGATTTTGGGATCCAGCTTTCCCTGGGATTTTGGGATCCAGTTTTCCCCTGGGATTTTGGGATCCAGCTTTCACTGAGGTTTTGGGATCCAGATTTTGGAATCCAGATTCTCCCTAGGATTTTGGGATCCAGTTTTTCCCTGGGATTTTGGGATCCAGTTTTTCACTGGGATTTTGGGATCCAGCCTTTCCCTGGGATTTTGGGATCCAGTTTTCCCCTGGGATTTTGGGATCCAGCCTTTCCCTGGGATTTTGGAATCCAGATTTTGGGATCCAGATTCTCCCTGGGATTGTGGGATCCAGCTTTTCCCTGTGGCCTCAGGGGAACCCTGGGTCAGGCACTGCAGGAACAGGGAGGGACAAAACAAAACCCTTCTCAAGCTGTTCACTCAGCAAACCCAGGAGAGCAGACTCTGTTCTATGTGTTCCAGCTTTCCCTGTGGCTCAGACTGAGGAGGGGACAGAAACGTCTCAAAAACCAACTCAGAATAATTCCCCAGTCTGAATTCTGTGCCCGTGACTGTTTGCAGCAATATTTGCCAGGAATTCAAAGCTGGGGCTGAACTCAGGGGCTTTGCTTTCTTTAGTCCCCTGAATAGACTGAACACGGAGCTTTTTCCTCTCCAGAGCCCCAGAATATCCTGAGTTCAAAGGGATGCAGGAGGATCATCCCAGCCTCGGTAATGGCCTCTGCTCCTGGGCTTTGTTGTGCTACAAAGGCAAAGCCACTGAAGTGATTTGGAGCCTGCAGCTGCAGACACCACTCCTGTCTCTCTTTCTCTCCTCTCAATTTGTCGGATCCCAGCTTCCAGACAAGCTCTGTGCATTTCCCATTTGCCTCTGACACGGAAAGGCCTCGGCTTCATCCACAGCTGAGCCATGAAGGCAGGAGCACCCCTGAACCCCCCCTGGGGTGAGGATCACAGGGAGCGGGGGCTCATTCCACTCCTCAGGAGGAGTCACTTCACTGAAATTGAATCCTGATGTCGGGATTAGCGGGAGAGACTCTGCAGCAGCGCACAAACCTCTCCCTGCTGCTCTCCAGAAATCCCAGAGTATTGGAATATTATCCCAATATTACCGGGTGGAACGTGCCTGGGCTCGTCTGACCCTTGCTGCTTGGCCAGAGGTGGCAGCTCTGGTGTTTCACTTCAGAGACACCTTTGGCTGGCTGTATGTTGCAGCTGGCACTTGGAACAAGTCCAGGCAGGCAGGAACTCAGGTTTTACCCCTGATGGAAATGCTTTAGGCGAGGTGAGGAGGAGAAGGAGACGGATTCTGCAGGAGGGTTAATCCAGAGTTTTATTCCAGGGTCACAGATCTCTGAATCTTGGTAACAGCTCCAACAGAATCCCAGCCGCATGGTCTCAGTGTCCTTTTAAGCTTGGGGGGAGGAAAGGGGCAGGTATGGCACCAACCAGGTAGGAAGGGGACAAGCGACACTTGGCCAGGCCAATGACCCCAGGGCTGAGAAGCATCTTTTGAACTTCACCAGCCGGACGGCGGCCTTGCTGGAATGTTGAGATTGACAGACAGCACTTAGCAAGGGGGCAAGGGGAGGGGAAGGGAAAAGGTATTGCCACACCTGGGAAAGGACTGGGATAGCTAAAACAGGAAATTGCATCACACTGCAACACCAGAGCACCTCAGGCCCCCGGGGAGCTGGGGAGGAACAAGGTCAGCAAAGGCTTTGGGCTGCTCTGGAGAATAAAACACATTAAAAGGCTGATTAGAAACATGATATAAAGAACCAGTGTGGTGTTTGTGAAGGTCTCCAGGACGAGGTGAGAGATGAGAAAGGGAAAAATAAACACACAGCCAGGCAGGCACAGCAAATCCTCCAGCTGGAGCTGCCAGTCTGGGCGGATTTGCTGTTCCTGGTGCTGGAAATCCCGTGGATTTACTGGGGGTGTGAGCCACGGGCAGGAAAACCTGCTGGGACATGGCTCAGCACTGCAGGGATTTCCCTTTGGGTCAGGAGTTCCCAAAACCTCATTTCTTGACAGCAAATTCTGTCCAGAACTGTCTGGAAAGGTGCAGTGAGCAGCTGGGGCTGTGCCAGCCTCAGGGAGTGAACCAGGAAAGCCAGAGGAGATCAGGTGGGATCACGGACAAACTGCACAGGGAGAAATCCCCACTTTAGCTGGGAATTGAGAACTTTCTCCTCTTCCTGTGTTTTCTTTCCCAGCATCAGCTGAAAGCTGGTGAGTTCTGTGAGTAACAGACAAAACTTTTTACATCCCCTGAATGTCCCAGCCCAGATTTTGGATGGGCTGAGAGGCAGCAGGAGGAGCTCCCTCCCTTCATCCGCCACATCTCCCACCCAAACCCTTCCTGCCCTAAAAACTCCCAGGTGTTCCAACATTTCCCTTTGCAGCAATTGAAAGCAGAACCAGTCACCACTCAGGATGAGAGAGGCAATGGAATTTGATTTAATTTCTGGGTTTTAGGGTGGTTTTTCCTGGTTTTGTTGGTTTGGTTGCTTTTTTTTTCTGCTTCCTCTCTAAACTGGTTCCTCCTCATGTTTTATTTGTGGATCCTGCTGTCCTGAGCCCTCCATGACAAACAAGATGCTGCTGCTAAACCTTCTCAGGAGGAGAGCAGGATGGAATTTTCTTTTCTCCTTTCCTTGTTATGTCGAGCCATAAGAACAATAATATCCCTCCCTTTGTAGCATAATTAAAATAAACTGCTGTGCTGTGGCATTTAGTCAATTGGAGCAGTTTATTGCCTCGTGTGCAACAAATCCTCCGAGCTTCCAGCTCAAAGCACTCCTGAATTTTGGCTTTTCGTGCTCTGGCTCAGGAGGAGCAGATGATCCGTGAGCTGCCCATCCCAGGGGTGCAGCCCTGGGCATTGCCAGAGCCAGCCCTGGGGAGCTCCAGGTGACCTGGGCAGGTTCAGGTGACCTGGGCAGCTCCAGCTCTGTGTGACCACGGTCACTTGGAGAATTCCATTTCCTCACCTGTTTCTCAAACACCTGCAACCCTCCTGAGAACCTGAGCTCCTGGCAGATCCCATTTTTTGGGGTGAATTCAATAAATCTTTTCCCCTGGGAGATCCCATTTTTGGGGGCAAAATAAGGTGAATTCAATAAATCTTTTCCCCTGGAAGAACCTATTTTTTGGGGCAGACAAAGATGAATTCAATAAAGCCACATGGAAGATCTCATTTTTTGGGGCAGAAGAAGGTGAATTCATTGCCCTCTTCCCCTGGCAGATCCCATTTCATGGAGTGAGAATAAGGTGAATTCAATAAATCTTCTTCCCTGGTAGATCCCATTTTTTGGGGCAGAAGAAGGTGAATTCAATAAAGGCACCTGGGAAATCCCATTTTTGGGGGCAAAATAAGGTGAATTCATTATCCTTTTCCCTTGGCAGATCCCATTTTTTGGGGCAGAAGGTGAATTCAATAAATCTTTTCCCCAGGAAGATCCCATTTTATGTAGTGAGAATAAGGTGAATACAATAAACTCTTCCTTTTTCCCTGGAAGATCCCATTTTTTGGGGCAGAAGAAGGTGAATTCAATAAAGGCACCTGGGAAATCCCACCCTGCTGCACCAGATTTTACAATTCTCTCTTGCCAGAGCACCTTTGCACGTAGAATATGAAAAACAGGTCACTGACAACAACAACAATAAAAAAAAAAAGAAGAAAAAGGACAATAAACCTGCAAATTTATAGTGTAATTTTGCCCTAGTTACAACAGTGTACAACTCTGACAAGCAACGCTGCTCTCCACAAACAAATTTATCACCACTGGTTGCTCTTCTATTGCTTTCAATAAGAAATGCCAAAATAAGTATGATTTAACAATGCCATCAGCTGGCTGCAATCCTCGACAGATTCGGTGCATTACAACCAAATTGGTCTCTAAGTGTGGTATTTAAAAAAAAATAAATAAAAAAGGAATGAACCCGGACCTAAATCTGCCACTTAATGCTCCACAGCTCTGCCTCAATATTTACTGGGAGCCAGTAGAAAATTGTCTTTGCATTCTAATTTGCATATTCATGGGGTTGTCATAGAGCTCGAAGGAGGAGGTTTTCTCTGCTTTGTTAGAGCACTTTAAATATTTGGGGTTTTTAGTGCTCAGTTTATGTAAATCCCACTGGCAGCAGCGTGGCTTTGCCTGGTGCTGGGCTTGGGATTCTGCTGCAGCCTGGCCCGGTGATTTAGGGGGTAAAAGTGATTTAGGTGCATGAAGGGATTTAGGGGTAAAAGTGATTTAGGGGGAGAAAGTGATTTAGGAGGTAAAAGGGATTTAAGGGGAAAAAGTGATTTATGGGGAGGAAATTATTTGGGGGTAAAAGTGATTTATAGGGAGGAACTTACTTGGGGGTAAAAGTGATTTAGGGGGAGAAAGTGATTTAGGGGGAGGGAGTGATTTAGGGGTGAAATCCCTGCACTGGGAGCGCTGGAAATTCAGAGCAGAGCTGGAGCTGCCCAGGGAGGATGGAAGCCAGGCAGCAGAGCTGGGAGGAATTCCACACTCCTGGACACAGCTCCTGTTTCCCATGAAAATCCCCAAATCCCGATGGTTCCTCCAGCCTCCTCCGCCCCACGGGCAGTTTGGGGTGAAGGATTCACCTCTGAGCCCCCAGCTCTGAGCTGGGTGGTGACTTTTGGAGGCAAAGCCCAGGGGAGGAGGTGGAAATAACTCCACATTTTGGGTTTCCTAAGGATGCTGCGCTGAGGTTTGTCAAAGCTTTCCTAAAATCCAAACACTTCGAAGCCACACTGGGAAAACCAAAAAGAAGAAACAGGAAAATGGACAAATAAAATGTTTTAAATGTGAAACCCACATGAAAGGGGAAATATTGAGTGGAGAGAGCTTACTCAGTCCATTCTTGCCTGAAAACCAAGTTACACAAACTATTAAAACCCAGCCAGTTTATATCCTGTGGGATGTATCAACGTGGTTTTTAAGCAGCTGGGAGAATATTTAGACTTGTGCCCAGGCTTACAAAGGCTGCACTGCTCAGCACAGAGCACATCTGAGCTAAAAGGCCCTTGAGCTGCTGACCCTGTGTTTGTTCTGGGCATAATCTCAGTTTATAACCATAAATAACCTTAGTTCAAGGATTTATTTCTTATTTACACTGGGACCACTCTGTGTATCCTTAGATATTTACTCACGTGGGGCGTCCTGAGTTATTCCCTGCTCCAGCAGCAAATCCTGGCTCTGTTGGTCACTGGCACAGCCCTGCCCAGGGTGTCACAGCTCCAGCAGGCCCTTCCTGCAGCGCTCAGGGATAAACTCCTCCCTGCAGCGCCCTTGTGTGGGCACAAGGACACAAACGTGCCCGAAAAACCCCCATAATTACCCCAAAATGCTCCAAAATCACCCCAAAACCCACCAAAATCACCCAAGGGGAGTCATCTCTCCTTTTTCCTACCTCTGGCCTCTCTCCTCCTCGCATTGAGCAAGGGATGGAAGTTAATGAGATAAGGGAACCTTATCTCTGACCTCCCTTCACGTTGTCATTGGGGCAGGTTTCAGCCCTGTTTCTGATAATGGGGGCCCTGGAAAATGTTAAAAATAGACTCTGAGAATGTTAGGCTTTGTGTTTTGCCAGATCATTGCACCTGCGTAAGCAGTATGATGAATGATATAATTGTTAGGTGTGATGATTGTTTAGTAATTAAATATAATTATTGTATAACCATAGGAAGAATCGTGAGAAACTATGTTAGAAATTTAAGGGGAACCACGAGGGGCCATGCTTTATTGAAATCTATGTATACAATAGAACAATATAAGTTTAATAATTAACATGAGAGTTATATAACGATGGAATACAAAAACATGTTAATCTCAAATGTATGGTTGGAGTCAGATTTGGGTTCTGCCCCTGACACCCAGAGCTCTTCAATAAAAGCACCGACACATAATCGCTTGTGTGATTATGTGTTTCTGAACGCTAACATCCCAGTGCCCTCCTGCGCTGGCATCTCTGATCCTTTGCCAGGGGGTGCTGTGTAAAAAACAGGGACAGAGCTCCCCTAAAATAAAACCCTGAATTTCTGGCCAAAGGGGGTCTTTGTGTGCAGCCCCCACCTCCTCACGGCGCTGGGTTGGTGGCACCAGGGGGACAGTGGGGCAGCTGGCCCTGGCTCACGCCACATCTCCATTTTCCAGAGCAGACAGCAGACCATGGGCTCTCCTCCAGAGCAGCGAGGAGCCAGATGGCTTCAAAAGATCCCCTCAGCCTCCGAGGCGGCATATGGAATATTAATTAATAATAGATTAATAGACCTTCCCCCACTTGAAGGTGTCGTCTGTTTGTGCGCCACAAAACAATGATGGTGCTCAGGGAGCGTCCTTTGGAGATGTCCTTCAGTGACCCTCGAGGGTCATATGGAATATTAATTAATAATAGATTATATTAATTAATAATAGATTAATAGACCTTCCCCCACTTAAAGGTGTCACCCGTTTGTGCGCCACAAAACAACGGCAGCACTCGGGGAGTGTCTCTTTGGGGATGTCCTTCAGTGACCCTCAAGGGTCATATGGAATATTAATTAATAATTGATTAATAGACCTTCCCCCACTTAAAGGTGTCATCTGTTGGTGCGCCACCAAACAATGGGAGTGTGTCTTTGAAGATGTCCTTCTACGACCCCTAGGGTTATATGGAATATTAATTAATAATTGATTAATAGACCTTCCCCCACTTAAAGGTGTCATCTGTTGGTGCACCACAAAACAACGGAAGTGTCTCTTTGGGGATGTCCTTCTATGACCCTGAGGGTCATATGGAATATTAATTAATAATAAATTAATAGACCTTCCCCCACTTAAAGGTGTCATCTGTTGGTGCGCCACCAAACAATGGGAGTGTGTCTTTGGAGATGTCCTTTGGTGACCCCTTGAGGGGATCTCAGCTCCATCCCACGCAGAGCTGCTGGAACCCCGGGCACAGGGAATGTTTCTCTGCCTGTCCTGAGATGTCCTGATCCTCAGGAGAACGCTGCTTTTAACCTTCATCCATTAAGAAAGCTTCCAATCCTTTGGAATGAATTGGAATCTACGAGTGTGTGAAATTGATTGTGGTGGAGTTTAGCACGGGGTGAAAAACTTGGAGTTTTCGGTTTTTAGCATGCAGGTGGGTAGGAGACAAGATGGAGGATTTTGGGCATTGTCTGATCTCCTTCTTGTTCTTCATCTGCTCCATCTCCTGCAGTGTTGGGAGCACAGGGTGATTAATTAGAAAGAACCACAAGGCAGATGTTGCGTGGACAGAAAAATAATTAGTTATTGGTAGAAAGGTAGAAATAAAGTACATTCCAGGAGCTAATGGGACAAAGCAGCTTTAAAACACCTTGAACCTGCGTGTCTGGTGACTTTTGGTGCCTTCTCTTTGCTCAGTCTGAGACGTAGACAGCGTGCAGAACTTCTGATAACAGAAAAATAAACATCAACCTGAAGAGCGAAACCCCAAGAGTCCCGTGTGTGTCTCTCCTTCCTAACACAGAACTTTTTAAGAGCCTCCCACCCATGAGGGAGGTTTTGGCAGAGAAGGGACAGGGGAGGGACCCCAAGCAAGCTGTGGCCACTTGGCAATTTCAGAGAGGGGAGAGTGGGACTCGCAGCCCAGGGCAGGATTCCTGTGAGGAGCACAGCAGGGATGTGTGGAATGCCCAAAAGCAGCATCTGAGCCTGGTTTTTTTTCCATTTTTTGGTATTTTTGCCCCCACCAGAGCTCCTCATCCCTGTGACTGCTCTGTGGGGGGAGCGTCTCCCTCACCCTCCTCTCCCCTGGGATCTCACCTGCTCACCGCGAGCCGGGATAAGCAGCTTTAATTCAGTGTCAGCCTCATCTAGGGAATTAAGCTGGGCCCAGAAAAATCCTATTACTCTTGTGAGGGAAGGTGAATAAATGTGTATCTTGACTGATCGTGGATTAATCCCGGGATCCACTTAGGGCTGACAGGAGCTGTTGCCTAGCAATGTAATTGAATGTGAGGCTGAGCGTGCTGAAAAAAGGGTCAATTGCTAAATAAGCCCCCAGAACCTCATTTCCAGCCTTTTATTCCCCTTCTCCTCAAGCTTTATGTTTCCCAAATATGAAACCAGTGACTCCCAGCAAGGAGATTATGGGATAAAGCAGTGGGGGCTCGTGGTTTGTGCCAGCTCTGGCTCAGCTCTCGGGGTCTGAGGCAGATCTGACGTGGAAGGAGAATCAGCAGAGGGAGAGGAGAGCTTGCCAAGGTGCAGAGAGGAGCGGGATTTGGTTCCAGGCAGGGTCAGCCACCAGAACTTGTCAGACCTGCAACCAGCCAGGACCTGGCCCAGGTTACCTGGACAGGCTCCCTAATTCCTGCTTTTTCCCAGATTACCACAATGACACTGCACGAATGGTTTCCCTAATTCCTGGGGGTTTTTTCCCAAATTTTCAGTGAGACTGCCCAAATGGCTTCCCCAATTCCTGTTTCATTTCCCCCAAATTCCCACAGCGACACTACACAAATGGTGTCCCTAATTCCTGGGGTTTTTTTCACATATTTTCAGTGACACTGCACAAATGGCTTCCCTAATTCCTGCTTTTTCCCAAATTCCCACAGTGACACTGCCCACATGGCTTCCCCAATTCCTGAGTTTTCCCCGCAGATTACAACAGTGACACTGCACAAATGGCTTCCCTAATTCCTGGGGTTTTTTCCCCAGATTCCCACAGTTTTGCTGCACAAATGGTTTCCCCCAATTCCTGTTTTTTTTCCTAAATTCCCACAGTGACACTGCCCACATGGCTTCCCCAGTTCCTGGGTTTTCCCCCCAGATTACAACAGTGACACTGCACAAATGGCTTCCCCAATTCCTGTTTTTTCCCCCCAAATTCCCACAGTGACACTGCACAAATGGCTTCCAGGTTACTGAGTCATTGCCCTGGGGAGGAGCAATAATTCCTTTTTCTGGGCAGGACAGCGCTGTGCTGCTGAATGTCAAGTGTTCTGCTTGCCAGCTGGACAGACGAGGCACAGAAATTCTGTTTGGAGCCCTCCCTCCATCCTGGGCTGGGCTCAGCCCTGTGCCTCAGCACGTCCATCACTTTTGGGGGTGGGCTGAGGCCATTCCACAGCGTTTGGTGTGGCAAATGTGACAGACAGAGCTCCTGAGAGGAACTGAGGGAGGGTTTTGTGTTTGGAAACGGAGACAGAGCTCCTGAGATCAGCTGAAGGAAGTTTTTGTGCTTGGGAATGTCCTTTCACAATTTTTTGTGCGACAGACAGAACTGAGATCAGCTGAGGGAGGTTTTTGTGTTTGGGAATGTCCTTTCACAATTTTTTGTGTGACAGACAGAACTGAGATCAGCTGAGGGAGGTTTTTGTGTTTGGGAATGCCCTTTCACAACTTTTTGTGTGGCAAACATGGCAGACAGAACTCCTGAGATCAACTGAGGGAGGGTTTTGTGTTTGGGAATGTCCTTTCACAATTTTTTGTGTGACAGACAGAACTTAGATCAGCTGAGGGAGGTTCTTTGTGCTTGGGAATGCAGAAAGAGCTCCTGAGATCAGGTGAGGGAGGTTTTTGTGTTTGGGAATGGAGACAGAGCTCCTGAGATCAGCTGAGGGAGGTTCTTTGTGCTTGGGAACGCAGAAAGAGCTCCTGAGATCAGCTGAGGGAGGTTTTTGTGCTTGAGCTGTTTCCTCCTTCCCTGAGGATTCACCTCAAACAGCACAAACACCAGAATGCAGAGGAAAGGCCTTCAGGCCCCTCCTTCCATGAATTTTGGAGAAACAAACCCCTCAGAGCAGGGATTCCTACGGATCCATCCCCTCCTGGCTGCTGCCAGACAGAACTGTGGTTTGGAATCCTGGCCTGGGGTACAGACAGAAGCACATCCCAAAATTCCGCACGTCCCAAAATTCCCCACGTCCCAAAATTCCCCACATCCCAAAATCCCCCCTTCAGCAGCTCCAGTCTCCGTGGTAGGAGAGGAAGGGAGGAATCTGAGCATCAGGATTTACCACGGTGGGGAAATCCCAACTTTATTCCATCCTGAGGCTTTAAT
>NW_005054663.1:48517-62793 GCF_000277835.1 Geospiza fortis | reverse complement strand
GAAACCACGACCCAGGGTTTGATGTCCACAGGATCCCTGTGTGGGCACTCCAGAACTTCTCCCCACCCATTCCCATGGATCTGTATTTACATTTAATGGAAAACAGGTCCAGAAGTGGGGGAAAAAACCCCAAACCATGATATCTAAGCAAACACCCAATTAGTAAAAATAAACCCCCAAGGGCTGCAACAAGAGCCATCCCACAAATGTGGCACCAGCCTGCAGCACCGAGAGGATTTGAGGAAATCTCTCCCTTGTTGTGCAAAGCAGAGAGGAAAAACACGTTAAAATATGAAGGATTTGATGGGTTTTTTTCCCTCTCCTCTGTTGATTGCTGTTGGTTGGAGTTACCTGGGCAGGAAACATCTGCTTTTTCCCCATTAAAGAGCAGAGATTAGCAGGTTTTAGTTAAAACTGGCATTCTGTAGTTATTTACTGGGACTTGAGGAGAGGAAAAAAAAAAAGAAGAAGTTGGAACCTAATTACAGAGCAGATGCTGAGAGTGGTATTTATTCACCAAAACCACACAGGTCATTCATTAAAATCTCAGTTTTAATTAGCAAACACCTGTTTTGTGTTGGATTTTACACTGATCTGGACTGGCTGCAATTTGCTTTCTTCAGGAGGAGCAATTCCAGGGTCTGACAGGGACAGGGCTGGTCCCAGCTGCCCCAAACCCCCTGGTTTTGGGATTTCACCGAGCCCAGGCCTCTCCAGGAATAAAACTGGAACTTGGCTCAGGTCTAATCCTAGCAAAGGTGAGCAGGACTCAGTGCAGGCCTCGCTTAATCTGACGATTAAACAAAAGCAAACAAAACCCCTGCTGGAGCCCAAGCAGCATCTTCTTCTTGGGCCTTGCAATCCCAAGTCCTTGAGAAGCGCATTAACACAACACTGAGCGCTGAAAATGCCTTTTGATGACTGAGCTGAGCTGTGTTTTTGTGGATGCAAATTAGCCCCGATAATGAATTCCTCTTTGAAATGGATGGATTTGAAGCTGGTGTTCTCTATCACAACCACACGTTGCTCATTGTCCTCAAAGCACTTGATTTTCAAAAACATTCTGGCACCCACACAGTCGCTGTTCTGGAATTTTTCAAAGCCCCCGAATCAATACCTGCCTCGTCCTTTAAATAAGGATGAAATAATTCTTTAATTCGGAGAATGATGAGGCAATAAACCAATTACAGTAATTAAAGCATCGCTGTAATAAGGGTCACCCAGACAGGCGTGTGATACAAGCGATACCTGTGATTATAAAATTATTGTCATTTAGGAGATGTTTTCTCCTGAAAATATCCCACGTCCTGAATTCCTGCCACTTCTCACAGCCAGTGCCCTCCCCACTGCAATAAGAGGGGAAAAAATTCCCCGGGGGAAGGTGGAAATGAAGGGATCCACAAATTCAATTTAACTGTGTCACCCTGGGCGAGCTGAACGCTGTTAATTCATCCAGGCCCTGCAGGGGAAGGGTGTGAGGGATGCTCAGGGTGGAATCTCCTGGAGGAGATTTGGGGCAGCTCCAGCCCTGCTGCTGCAGGGGATGGGGACACAGAATTTGGGGATCTGGAACCTGGGAATGCCCTAAACAACACCCTGGGGTTTATGATCCCCCTCACGATGAATGGCTGGGTTTCTAGAGGCAGCCTTTGAGCTTCAGCAGCCCTCAGTGGGCTTTTGAACTGGCCACAAACAGATCTGGGAGTGATGGCTGAGAGCCCTCGCTGCTCCTCACTCAGCTCCTGCTGCTCCATCCATCCCCCGAGAGGAACCACAAACCCGGAGCCGCAAACAGAAAATCACAAACCCAGAGGCACAAACACAAAATCACAAACCCAGAGCCACCAACCCAAAATCACAAACCCAAAATCACAAACCCAGAGCCACAAACACAAAGTCACAAACCCAGGGCCACAAACTTGTCTCCACATTTCTCTTCACAGAGAAAACCAAGGCACAACTTCCCAAGAATATTTCTGGGTTCCACATTCTCTGAACCTCAGAGAAAGGAAAAAACAGTTCTTATCTCATTTACTGCTCCTGTGTTTGTTCACGAGTGGAAGATTGTTTGCCTGAAGGGAATTGGTCACTGGATTATGGTGGGAGAGTTTTGATTCACCAACCCATTGGATCCAGGGGCGTGTGAGTTGGGACTGTTGGGACAGTCACAAGATTCTGTGCAGTTTGTGGGAATCCATAAAATCAGAGGGTTTTGGGAAAGCTGTAAAAGCAGTTGAGTGCTTGGCAGATTCAGTTTAGATGTAATGTAATATAATGTAATATAATATAGAATAATATAGTATAATAAAGCAATTAATTAGCCTTCTGATATCAATGGAGTCCTCCTTATCATTTCTCCCTTCATTGGGGTATTCCCTGCAAATACTGCACAAACCCAGAGGCACAAACACAAAGTCACAAACCCAGAGAGGCTTTTCCCAGCCCTGAGCCCGTGTTTGGCCTGCAAACCACGGCAGGAGAATGGAATTTGGAGCTTCAGGAGCAGCCCCGCAGCCCAAACCCCCCCTGAGGCAGCCTGGGGATGGGATTTAGCAGAGTTTGTCCCCACAGGATGCTCTGCTGGCTCTCAGCATGCCAAACTGCAGAGTTCCACTCTCCAGGGACTCTCTCCGTGGTCAGGAGGAAGAAAGAGCTCAGGGTTACCCGGAGTAATTGGAACTGCACGACCCCAGAGCTTCTCAGCAGAGAACCACAAAAGGCTCAGGCTGCTCCCTGCAAATCCTCCCAGAGCTGGTGCGGGAATTCAGAAATTCTGCTTAGACAGCCCCAGCACAGAGCCCTGCCTCGCCTTTCATCCTCTCATCCCCCTGCGCCTTCCAAACGAGATAAAATGGGATGAAAAGCTGCCCCAGCAGAAGCTCCTCAGGTGAGTGTTACCCCAGCAATGCTCTCCTCAACGGCCCTGGCACCTCAGAGCACTCGGGGTCACAGCAATTCCTCTCCCCAGCCTCAGAAAGACCTGAACTCCTCCAAACCAGGTCTGCTTCTATTCAGCTTTAATATCAGAGCAGCAGCAGCAACCTCCCTGCTCAGGCCACAAATGACAGGTTTATTATCCTTTCTTTTGAAACTGAGAAATTGGTTCAGACTTTGGGATGGCTTTTAGATACCACCAAGAGAAAAAATAAAACAACCCAAACAAACAAACAAGGGGGGGAAAAAGCCAAAAAGAGGGGGAAAAAAGGAGAATAAGAAGGGAAAGAATAAAGGAAGTGGATATCTTGTGAGATTTTTAAAACTTTGTAGAAAATGCAGACAGACAGACCAGTTGTGCTGCTGTCATTTTGTTTCCACCGAACTTTGGGCAACTTCAAAAGGAAATGTTTGGGGGTTTTAACCCTCTCTGTGCCTGCTGGGTAGATCTGTCCAGCAGGTGATCTCCCTTTGCAAAGGCAGAAATAGATCCTGTAGATCAGGGGTGGTTTATTGCATAATTCAGGCTTACATTGGATTTATTCCTAAATATTTAACCATCATTTGGTGTTCAAGTAAGGGGAATTAACAGGCCAGTGGTGAAAAAACCCTTAAAAAAAACCTTAAAGCAGTGACAATGTTCCTGAATTAACTCTCAGCCTGACATTAGTCCCACTGAAGACAGCAGGATTATTCCAGGGCTGATTTTCTCAGCTGATGAACTGTTTAATTGGACTGAACCCACTGGATAAACATCTACACTGGGAGAGCACAAAGGAAGACAAACGAGCAGGGGAAGGAGGTTCCTTTCAGCAGAATTTGGATGCTCAGGAATTATCCCTCCTCCTCCATAAACAACGGGCAGTCAAAGTCATGGCAATTAAAAAATTGGCGCTTTGGCGCTGTCAGGGAGGAACATGATTGCCCTGAGAGGCACCAAACCACATTTTGTAGACAAAGCAGCCCCTTTGTGTTTCTCTAGGAGTCACTTCAACCTCCTGACACCCACGTGGAGGGGAGGAAGAGGGAAATGGGAGGGGAGGAAGAGGGAATGGCATGGGAGGAAGCAGCAGAGGGAAAACCGGAGGCGAGGAAGCAGCAACTCCTGACAAAAAGCAAATATTTACCCAGCAAGGCTCTGCAATAATCCACTCTTTGATATCACAAAGGAGAGCTCCAAAACCCCAGCGCTGTTTAATCAACATGTTTGAGCACAAGCAGGGAACATTCCTGCACAAACCTGAGAGAAGCAAGCCGAGTTTATGGACATAACCCTAATTAATTTGGTGTGTTTGGATTGCCGGCGTCCCCGCTGAGCAGCTGCAGCTGTGCTGTGACAGGAGCCAGCCGTGCCCAGCTCCGGGTGTGCTCCGCTCTGCAAATATTTGAGGCTCCTGCGTGGGCAGGTTGACACAGCAATGCAATCAATTAAACAAACAAGCTACGAGGGACGATTGACTGCGAGCACGGCCGGCCTGGGGAGGGAATTGTTGGGGAAGATGGAACAGGAAAGCCTCATAAATATGATTGCCTGGCAAAAGATTTTGAGAATATAGAAACTATAAGTGAGATTGAAATGAAAGCAAGCTTTGAGATCCCTCAGTTACTGAACAGCTGGAAAACAATGGTGTGGCTGGCTGAAGGTGATCCCCTTTTGATGGAACAACACCCTCTGCTTGCAGACAGGCCCAAGGGTCAGAGCAGCCCCTACAGCTTGGCAGAAGGGGCCCAAAGAGGAGTTTTTAGGGTTTAAAATGTAACACAGGATGGTAATGTAATGATTCTTATAGGCTGTATGGAAATGCTGTAGGATTTGTATCTTGTACTAGATTGGTTAGTGAGAATCAGAATATTCAATGCAGAAGAAGATTTATTGTATTGGAATGGGAACTTTGCTCTCTCATCCTCTTTACCACACTCTTGCCTTCTCTCTCTTTACCCCTCTTTTCTCTCAGCCTGCTCTGAGCTGTGCCTGGCAGCTCCCAGCAGGGCCCTGCACCCAGGCCCTTTGCAATAAACCCCAAATTCCACCACCTGGCTGCAGAGATCTCTGGTCTCTGTCCATCCTGACCGTGATACCCCCCGTCACTCCTACAGGGAATGGGAACAAAAATGGGAATTTTGTTCAGTTGGAATGCACGGTTCTGCTCTGCTCCAGGAGAAAATCCGAGGTCCTGATTTATTCATGGCGAAGTGCAGCACGCATAACAAATGGTGGGGAAATTAAAGGATGTGCTGCTTTGCAAACGGCTCCAGCAGCCCCGGGAGCTGGTGGGGCCAGCTGGAGATGAGCTGAGGCGAGGATGTGCCAAAATCTCCTTGTGTTCCTGGAGCAACATCCACACCAAGCATTTTTCACTCCAAAACATCCACCAGCATCCAGGTTGTGCTGGCCCAGGCTGCTCCCTGAATTGATGGCAGTGATGGAAGCTCAGGGCTGGCCACTCGTTTTCAAGGCAGGGCAGTGTGGGATTTGTGAGGTCCCCAGGACAAAGGAGGAATTGAGAATCTGATTCAATGTTGTCAGAAGGCTATTATATTATATTATATTATACTATATTATATTATATTATATTATATTATATTATATTATATTATATTATATTATATTACTATACTAAAGAATACAGAAAGGATACAGACAGAGGCTAAATTAATCTCGTGATTCTCTCTACAGAGTCTTACGCAGCTTGAGAGTGATTGGTCATTGAGTAAAACAATTCACATGAATCCAATGAAACAATGACCAGTTGGTAAACAATCCCCAAACACATTCCAAAGCAGCAAAACACAGGAGAAGCAAATGAGATAATTGTTGTTTTCATTTTCCTCTGAGGCTTCTCAGCTTCCCAGGAGCAAATCCTGGGCAAAGAGATTTTTCAGAAAATGTGACGGTGACAGTGCAGAGCCCTGGGGCTGATCTGGGATCCCAGGGATTCCCGGGCTCAGGAGTTTGTTGCGAATATAAAGGGACAGCTGGGAGAGTGGGGGGGATGGAAGAGGTGCAGAGACACCTCTGAGTGTGGGGGAAGGACGGAGGGATGGACATCAGTGAGGGAGGGATGGACATTTGTGAGGGAAGGATGGCCAGGGATGGGGAAAAGATGGCCAAGGATGGGTGAAGAACAAAGGGATGAACATTTCTGAGGGAAGGATGGACACTGCTGAGGGAAGGATGTCCAGGGATGGGGAAGGGATGGTCAGGAGTGGGGAAAGGAGGGAAGGATGGTCACTTCTGAGGGAGTGATGGACATTTCTGAGGGAAGGATGGACATTCCTGAGGGAAGGATGGACATTTGTGAGGGAAGGATGGTGAGGAATGAGGAAAGGATGGCCAGGGATGGGTAACCAACAAAGGGATGGACATTTCTGAGGGAAGGATGGACATTCCTGAGGGAAGGATGGACATTTGTGAGGGAAGGATGGTGAGGAATGAGGAAAGGATGGCCAGGGATGGGTAACCAACAAAGGGATGGACATTTCTGAGGGAAGGATGGACATTCGCTCCAGCACGGGCCGCTGCAGGAAGCACAAGCCCTGCCAGCCCTGGGGATGAAGAGCCAACTGTCTGCAGTGGAGAAGCAGCTGGAGCTGCTCTCCCTGGCAGCAGCAGCAGCAGCAGCAGACCTGGCCTGAGAGATCCCATGAATTGAAATCCAGCGTGTGCAGGGTTTGCTGGCTGGGCTCCCTCCTGGAACAGCTGCTGGAGGAACCCTGCCAGCAGGAACGGGATATTTCTGTGGGTTTGGGCTCCTGCTCTGCCAGCACGGCCTTTACTCCCCCAGAGAAGAGAGGAATCCTCAGAAGAGAACTGAAGTCACACTGCTTCTTGAATAAACCCCTCCCATTTGGGTAAAAATCCACACAAGTCGTGGAAAAATCCCACAGACCCGAAATTCACCTGAGCAGGTTCCCAGGGTGGGGCTCAAACCAAGGTGATGCTGCTGTGCTGAAACCTCCTGGCTCTCTGTCACAAGGGTAAAATATCCCCGATAATTCATCCCGGAGAAAGGATTTTTCATCTGTGAGAGGCTGGAAAAACAAATCTCTCGGCTCAGCCATCGCCTTGGCCCTGTTGGAGTTTGGTGAATCAGGGGATGGGTGAGAGGCAGATCCCAGATTTCCTTTTGGGAGCAGATCAGTGCCTGGCTCAGCCCCTGCTCTCACCCCTGCAGATCAGAGCTGACACACCCCAGCCTGCTGCAGAATTAATAACTCAGGTCATTTCAGCCCTGAACACACAAAAATATCATCAAATCCCATCATGGGCAATGACGTTGCAGGACAAGGACTCGGGGCCTCATTGCCCACCCAGGTTTTAACCTGGCCTTTTGGGATTGCTGAGGTTTGCAACGTCCCTTTGGGCTAAAACAGCTGAAAAGTGGGGCCAGTGCAAACCACTAAAAACTCCATTTTCCATTTAAGTTCCAGCTAAGAACCACAAGCACTGCGGACAGTACAGATATTCAGCATCATCATTTTATATGCAGTTCTTATAATTTGTGATTTCTTGGGTAATTCCAAAGGATTGAAGTTGTTTTTAAAGGGTGCTATGAAGTTTTAACATATTAAATATCTGTGTGTGTGGTGTAGAGTATTTTATGGAGTGAAATTGAGGCCTGTCCCAGGATCCATGGGATGAAAATTATCCATTTCCAACCCCCAGCAGTCAGAGCCTCACAGACAGGAGCTGCTGTGTCCTTATGGCCAGGTAGAGCTTCCCAGGCTGCTTTTCCATGGTTTTTTCATGGATCTGGTTTAAAAAGTTCCAACCCAGGGGTGAAACCTCCCAGCTCTGACGCCAGGAAATCGAGTCTTTGGGCACCTGCCTGAACAAAGGCGGCTTGCTCTGGTTAAAGGCCCATAAAGAGAAGAATTCGGGCATTTCAAAGCTCTCTTTTTTAAAATTTGCCAGTTCAGGGGAGCCCAGCAAGCTCCAGGAATTTGGGAAAGCTTGGGCTCAGCATCCAGGGCCTGCAAGAACCGTGTCAGGTTTCCCTCGGTGTGTGCCAGGCAGGCAGGAAATATTCATCACCTCCCATCCTCTTTTGTCACCCTTTTTGTTCCGTGTAGCTGCGTTTATGTGAAGTGTGCAGCAGGGATGTTTGTGTTTGTATTTACATGACTGTTATTAGAGAAAGAGCTGCCACTTTGACACTGCATTTATGTGGGAGCCATCTCCCACTTTCTAATGCAGACTTGGCTCTTTTTTTTTTTGTTGTTTTTTTCCCATTTTTCTTTTCATCCTGGCTGAGGACGTGTCCTACTTTCTTGTTTAGAAGATGATATGCTTGCATTATGCATTCTAAATATAGGTTTTTATTTTTTCTTTTCTTGTGCAAAGCAGGTTGACGTGGTCGTCAAAAGAAATGAATTCAGAGTTCCTCTGCTGCCCCAGGGGAGCTGTGCTGGGAGAATTTTATTCCAAGGAAGGGCTAAAACATGAAGCTGCTGATGTGTTCCAGGACAATTTACTGCGTGTTGGATTTTTATATTTTTTTTTTACCTGTTTTTATCACGGTTTGGGACTGGCAGGGCCTGAGGAGGAGGAGAGGGAGCAAACAATCCTCACATGGACCAAGGGTCCACTCAAAATGCCCTTCCCAAAAACTCATCACAACCTCAGTCCAGACAGAACCAGGCAGGGATTGAGGGGATCCAGGGGAAGGATTGAGGGGATCTAGGGAAGGATTGTGGGGGGTCCAAGGAGGAATTGAGGGGATCCAGGGAAGGATTGAGGGATCCAGGCAGGGATTGAGGGGATCCAGAGAGGGATTGAGGAGTCCAAGGAGGGACTGGGGGGATCCAGGGAGGGATTGAGGGATCCAGGGAAGGATTGATGGGATCTAGGGAAGGATTATGGGGATCCAGGCTGGGATTGAGGGGATCCAGGCACAGACTGGGGGGATCCAGGGAAGGATTGAGGGGATCCAGGGAGGGATTGAGGGGATCCAAAGAGGGGTTGAGGGGATCCAGGCACAGACTGGGGGGATCCAGGGAAGGATTGATGGATCCAGGCAGGGATTGAGGGGATCCAGTCAGGGATTGAGGGGATCCAGTCAGGGATTAAGGGAATCCTTCAACCCAGCCCTGTGCCCATCCTGCTCTCCCAAATGTGTGGATTTCCCCCCATTTCAGGGTGAAATTTCAGGAATTTCAGGGCTTTCTCAGCCCTGACTGCACCAAGCACCCACCCCTGACCCTTCCTGGCTGATGTTTGAACAAAATTCCTCCTTATTTCCAGCACTGATCCAAAAGGGGAGGACAGGGAGTCGCTGGCCTTGGGAGCAGAGCCTGAAGGTGACTCTCAATATCTCTCTCAATTTCTCTCCTGATGAAATGAAATTATTGGTTTATTTGGAAAAAGAGAAAAGGACAAAGCACCCAAACACCACAGAATGAAGGACCTGCAGCAGGGAGCTCCACAGAACATAAATCACCTCTTTTAAAGGAAGAACGCTTCAGAACCTCCCAGCCCAGGGAGGAAGGAGCAGCTCTGTGGGCACCCTCTGCCTCCAAAATCCAGGAATTTCCCATCTCCATCACCCTAAAGACAGGCAAACATCACGGGCAGAGTTAAAGGGAATTAACTCATGGGAAAACCCCATTTCATTCGAGGAGCCTGGCTACTTCTCACCCAAATCTTTGCTTTTTGGGGTTGCTCCTGTTTAAAATTCCAGAGCCAAATCCCTCTGTGGTCCAGCACCTAGGGGGTTCAATGGGTTGACAGCAGGGACAGGGAAGCAAACACTCCCTTTTCAGCTCCCCCTGTAATTCCTCCTCCATCAGGTGCAGCTCTGCTCAGCAGCCAGGACGTGGGGATTGTTCCAGCCCCGTCCTTGTGACATTTCATTAAGCTGCTCGTTTAAAGCTTATCATTAGAGGGACTGGAAGAACTTAATTGCATCCTATTTTCCCTGCCTGGAGATGCATTGAAGGAGTCAGTTTGCATTTTGATTTTTTTTTTCCTTTCGTTATTTCAAGGTCTTGGTGCTGCACAGAATTTTAAGTTGCTCCATCTGCTTGGCTCCCTCCTCACCTGGGGCTGGCAGAACCCCTGCTATTAGAGCTGTCAATATTCCTCTTCCAAACTCGAGCGGGAATGGAGATCACAGCCAGGAGTTTACCTGGGAAAGGCCTTTGCATAAGTGGGAAAAGGAATAAAAAGCCATAAAACCACACAAAATAGAGAATGTTTCTCTTTGCTGCAAGCAAAATCTGTTGTCCTCTCCTTTAAGATAACCCAAACAAAAACTCCCAACACTTCTTTACCCCACACAGGGGGGAAAAAATTCCAGCTTGAACAGCACCGAACCAAAAAAAAGGGTCACAACTTGAGGCAGGACAGCCTGACCTGAGTGTCCCCTGCAGGCTGGGCACAAAAATCCCCCGGTGTTGCCCTGGAGGAGCCCCTGCACCGCTGCCTTTCATTGTGCTGAGATGTGAAATCCTCTCTCTGTAGCAGCCACTGGGGAGGGCTCCAGAGAGCCGCTCCTCCAGAAGGTGAAGTGGCGCCCCGGGCTAGGTGGGATTACAAAAGCAAAGGGCACAGAGGGTTGGTCTGTGCAGGGAAAGGGCAGAGAGAGTTGTTCTGTGCAGGGAAAGGATTCAGAGAGTTGTTCTGCGCAGAAAAAGGACACACAGAGAGTTGTTCTGTGCAGGGAAAGGATTCAGAGAGTTGGTGTGCGCAGGGAAAGGACACACAGAGTTGTTCTGGGCAGGGAAAGGATTCAGAGAGTTTTTCTGTGCAGGAAAAGGACTCAGAGTTGGTGTGTGCAGGGAAAGGCACAGAGAGTTGTTCTGTGCAGGGAAAGGATTCAGAGAGTTGGTGTGTGCAGAAAAAGTATTTAGAAAGTTGTTCTGTGCAGGAAAAGGATTCAGAGAGTTGTTCTGCGCAGAAAAAGGGCAGAGAGAGTTGTTCTGCGCAGAAAAAGGGCAGAGAGAGTTGTTCTGTGCAGGAAAAGCTGCTGGAGCTCCCAAGCAGCACCCTGAACCAGGGGAAACTCATCAGGGTTATAAAGGCCAGGCTGGTGGGGCTGGCTCTGCTCCTGGCACGGGACAGGGTCAGCACAGGTCCCTCCATGGCTCAGCAGCACCGGGAGCAGCCCCTCACTGCCCTGGGTCCCTTCCCATTTTCATTGTCCTGTGGTATTTTTGGGGTCTCCCATGGCAGGAAGGAATTGAGAATCTGACTCCACGTTCTTAGAAGGCTAATTTATTATTTTATTTTATTATATTATATAATACTATACTAAAACTATACTAAAGAATACAGAAACGATACTTATAAAAGGCTTAACAAGATAATAATGAAAACCTGTGACTCTCCAGAGTCCCAACGCAGCCTGACCGTGATTGGTCATGAAGTAAAAACAATTCTCATGTTGGATAAACAATCTCCAACCACATTCCAAAGCAGCAAAACGCAGGAGAAGTTTTTTTCTCTCTCTCCCAGTGACTTCAAGCACAACCTGGAGGGTTCAGCTCATAAACTGAACCTGCCCACGTTATCAGCATGGAAATTACTGAGCTCGCTCCGGCCATCGTTTGCTCTGTTCTCTCTTCTTTTTTTTTTTTTTTGTGCATATTTGGATTTCAGGGCACAATTTGTAGCAGTGGCCAATATATGGGGTGAACAATAGTTCACAGGCAGAGAGATAAGAGGATTAATAGAGCAAAAAATAACAGCATTCACTGTTATCTAAAGGTCAAGGAGAAATATAAATTGCATTCACTCGGGAAAAAGGACAAGCACTTTAAAATAAAAAGGCAAATCCTTAAAATGCAGAGCAAAGTTTGCTTCAGCCGGGGCGATTTTTATAATAATGATGCAAGGTTCATAATTATGTCAGATTATTATGGTCTATTATAGTCCAATTGTGCAGTAACTCCAGATTTTCTCTGTTCAGTGGAGCTGGGTCGAGCTTTAATTCCCATTCCCATTAATTCCCATTCCTTGACTGCACTTGTGAGCTCATCCCCACCAGGCTGGAACTGCCAGCTGGGATTTACTGGGCAGCTGGGAGCAGGCAGGAAGGATTTCCCTCACAGCCTGGATCTGATGGAGCTCCTGGATTTCATCTCCACCTCCCCAGGAAAAATCCTGCATTTCCACAGTGTCTGAACGCTTCTGAAATAACCCATTGGGTGTTTGCCACCCAAAAGGGCTGAAAATCCCCCAAATGAATCCAGGTGAAGCAGCAAGGGATTGATCAGCCCCTCCTGTTTCAGGATAAACACCAGCTTGCCTCAGGCCTTCATTCCTGTTCTTTTCCTGAGCTCTGGATTGGTTATTCCGCATTTTCCTCCCCCGGCCCATGGGTTTGGCTGCTCCCAGGGCACCAGGAAAGCCCCAGAGTGCAGCAGGGACAGAGCCCAGGGGTTCCTGAGCAGCTCCAGCAGCTCCTGGGTGAATCCTTCCTTCCCCAGAGCTCCAGCTGGGAAAAGCTCCCTGGCTGTAAAAATGGGGAATAATTAATTCCTCATTATTGGGGAATAATTAATTCCTCATCATTGGGGAATAATGAGGAATAAATAAGGGCAATATTGAGGAAAAATGAGGAATAAATTCCTGACACCCCTGCACCATCCTAACAGACCCATTTCCAGCCCCACCTCATTGGGGAACAATGAATTCCTCATCACTGGGGA
Source organism: Geospiza fortis (assembly GCF_000277835.1). Classification (NCBI taxonomy): domain Eukaryota; kingdom Metazoa; phylum Chordata; class Aves; order Passeriformes; family Thraupidae; genus Geospiza; species Geospiza fortis. The sequence continues at coordinate 50,208 of NW_005054663.1, read as the reverse complement.
ATAATTAATTCCTCATAATTGGGGAACAATGAATTCCTCATCATTGGGGAACAATGATTCTGACACCCCTGCACCATCCTTGCACACCTATTTCCAGCCCCAGCTCACTGGGGAACAATGAATTCCTCATTATTGGGGAATAATGGGGAATAAATAAGGAGAATATTGGGGAATAACGAGGAATAAATTCCTGATACCCTTGCACCACCCTGACAGACCCATTTCCAGCCCCAGCTCATTGGGGAATTGTCAGCCTGATTTTTTAAGATTTTCTAAGCCTTCTGATGTTTACATTCTTGTAACAAACTTTCTCACACACTTTGTGTAAATAACTTACTGTTTTGCATTCTTTTATGAAAGAAGAAAAATTTGATGGACAGTTGGTTTGTCCAGCGTCGTTGGACAGGTGGCACTGTCACCCTCCAATCCACTGTCACTCTTGGAAAACTAAAAATGCTGGAGTCAGAAAATAAACTTCCCTTTTTTTTTACCTTGAGAACAGCAGCGTGTCCATGTCATGTTATTTCGTGTCCTGTAGTAACAGGGAATAATGAATTCCTCATTATTGGGGAATAATGAATTCCTCATTATTGGGGAATAATGAATTCCTCATTATTGGGGGATAATGAGTTCCAGACCCCCTGCACCACCCTGGCACACCCATTTCCAGCCCCAGCTCATTTTTTGGGTGGATGAAGTGAGGCTGGAGGGAATTCTGCAGGTGGGAACGCCCCTGAGTGTCCCTGGAAGTGGATCCCGCACATGAGGAATCCCTGATTTTCCCTGATTTTTCCTGATTATCCATCTTTTCTTGTTTGCAGGGGGCAGGAAGAACCAGGTGGGGGTTTTCCCACTTTACCTGGCAGCAGGTACCGGGGCTGGGGCAGGGCCAGGGGGGATTTCAGTGCTGGGATTTCCCCGGGATGGAGCAGAGCTGGGATTTGTCACCCTCCATCACAGGGCTGATCCATCACATCCCTGGCTGGCCCCTGGCCACGCTCCCTCCCTGCTGGCCACCTGCCAGCCACAACAATTCCACTTTTCCAGGCAGGACATCTCCTCCCTCACAGCCTTAATCAGATTATCATTCTGTCATTGCTCGCTCCTTGGCTGAACAGAATTCATCCAAAGGCGAGGGAGGCACAGCCAGGACAGGAATCTGAGTCCAGCTGCTGCTTTAACATTCAGAGGAGACAATAAAACTTTTAAAAGGCGACAATTTCTTCTCTTCTTCTCAGATGTTATCTTTGGCTTCTCAGCGATTGCTCCATGTGCCAACTGGTTTTCCATCAATCAGTGCACGATTCCCGCATTAAATAAATCCCCCTGCAAACCAGGAGCAGATGCTGCAGCTGGTGCCAGGGAGAGAACGGGAGGGAATTCCTGATAAATCACAAATGGAGCTGCTCTGGTCAGCTACAAACACCCAGGGGAAAATCCCAGGCTGTGCAAACAGCCCCCAGCAGGTTTGCTGGGAGACAATTCTCCTGCACGGGAAGGTGGGAAACACCTTTCCTGACAGGTTCCACCAGGAATTACAGAAACTTTTCCTGCCACACCATGCCCAGATGTCCTCAAGGGATGGAAAAATCTCCAGTTCCACAAGAAATTACAGAAATTTTTCCTGCCAAACCAGCCCCACCTCACCTCAAGGGATGGGACAAGCTCAGGTAAAGCTCAGGTTCCAGCAG
>NW_005054663.1:43316-48491 GCF_000277835.1 Geospiza fortis | reverse complement strand
GGAATTACAGAAACTTTTCCTGCCAGAACAGGTCCACCTCACCTCAAGGGATGGGACAAGCTCCAGTTCCACCAGGAATTACAGAAATTTTTCTGTATTTTTCCTGCCACACCAGCCCTGACCTCAAAGGATGGAACAAGCTTCAGTTCCATGCGAATTACAGAAACTTTTCCTGCCAGACCAGCCCTGAGCTCAAGGGATGGAAAAGGATCCAGTTCCACCAGGAATTACAGAAACTTTTCCTGCCACACCAGCCCCACCTCAAGGGATGGAAAAATCTCCAGTTCCTCAAGGAATTACAGAATGTTTTCTGTATTTTTCCTGCCGCACCAAGGGATGGAACAAGCTCCGGCTCCATGAGAATGCCAGCTCAGGTTCCACCAGGAATTACAGAAACTTTTCCTGCCACACCAGCCCCACCTCAAGGGATGGAAAAATCTCCAGTTCCTCAAGGAATTACAGTTTTTCTGTATTTTTCCTGCCAGACCAGCCCTCACCTCAAGGGATGGGACAATCTCCAGTTCCACCAGGAGTTACAGAAATTTTTCTGTATTTTTCCTGCCACGCCAGCCCTGACCTCAAGGGATGGAACAAGCTCCAGCTCCATGAGAATGGCAGAGGCAGAGGGTGGCTGGAGCCCTGCAGAGCCCAAGGAAATGCCAGCCCTGCTTTGTGCAGGGGATAATGGCCCTGACAGGAGCCCTGAGCTCTGCTGGAGAGCCCCAGTAACGAGGCAGAATTCACTGGCCAGGGCCTGTCACAGGCACAAAATGCATTTGTGAGGAGCTGCATCGGGCCAAAGGCTTAATAAATTCAATAAAGTCCCCACTAAATGCATTAGTGCTGCCTGGGTATGATCTTGATGGATCGTGGAAGTTGCCCTGGAGCAATTAGTGCCGGGCCAATTGCTCAGATTCAATTGGAACAAAGTGCCGGCACTCGCTAATTCGGTTCCTCTAATGAGAGAAAGCATTTCTGAGGGGATGTGGGCAATAAAAGCTGCAAAACACCATTTAAAACGTGGTGACAAAAGTAAACAGACGTTCAGCAAGGCACTCGGGGTCATCCCTGGAGTTGTGTGCTGCTGAGGCCGCCCAAGGAGGGCACGGCGTGTGAGGAGAGCGGGACTGAGCCGAGTGCCTGCAGCTCGTGGGGAATAATTAATTCCTCATTATTGGGAATAATGAATTCCTTATTATTGGGGAACAATGAATTCTTCATCATTGGGAACGAGGAATTCCTCATTATTGGGGGATATGAGGAATAAATTCCTGCGCCGTGCTGGCACAACCATTTCCAGCCCCACCTCATTGGGGAATAATGAATTCCTCATTATTGGGGAACAATGAATTCTTCATCATTGGGAACGAGGAATTCCTCATTATTGGGGGATATGAGGAATAAATTCCTGCGCCGTGCTGGCACAACCATTTCCAGCCCCACCTCATTGGGGAATAATGAATTCCTCATTATTGGGGAACAATGAATTCTTCATCATTGGGAACGAGGAATTCCTCATTATTGGGGGATATGAGGAATAAATTCCTGCGCCGTGCTGGCACAGGGAATAATTAATTCCTCATTATTGGGAATAATGAATTCCTTATTATTGGGGAACAATGAATTCTTCATCATTGGGAACGAGGAATTCCTCATTATTGGGGGATATGAGGAATAAATTCCTGCGCCGTGCTGGCACAACCATTTCCAGCCCCACCTCATTGGGGAATAATGAATTCCTCATTATTGGGGGAATAATGAATTCTTCATCACTGGGGAATAATGAGGAATAAATATTGGGGAATAATGGGGAAATAATGGGAGTAATAAGGGGAAATTGGGGAAATAAGGGGGAATATTGGGGAATAATGAGGAAAAAATTCCTGACACCCCTGCACCATCCTGACACATCCATTTTTAATCCCAGCTCATTGGGGAACAATGAATTCCTCATTATTGGGGAATAACTAATTCCTCATTATTGGGGAATAATGAATTCCTCAATATTGGGGATCAACGAATTCCTCATGCTTGGGGAATAATGAATTCCTGACACCCCAGCACCATCCTGGCACACCCATTTCCAGCCCCAGCTCATTTTTCTATGCATGAAGTGGGACTGGAAGGAATTCTGCCAGTGGGAAGGACCCTGGATGTCCCTGGAAGTGGATCCCACACACGAGGAATTCCTGGCCATCCCTCAGTCACCTTTTTCTGTTTGCATGGAGCACAAAGGCGGGGCTTTTCTCCTGCCCCCCTGGGATTGCAACAAGCCCTTCCCAACCTTATTTCCTTCAGGAAGTAACGAATCAGGATGAGAGCAGTGCCCAGGACCAAGCTGAGCTCTGTGAGGGACTCCCAAGGAGCTGAGGTGGAGAGGAGCAGCTGGAGGCTGTGCAATCCCAGGAATTCTCCTGGCAGCAGAGCACTCCGGATGGGCTGGGACAGAGCCAGACCAACTAAAACTTCATCTCTGCCACAAAAACAGAGGCAAGAAGGGAAACAATCCCCTTGCTTCAGTTTGCTTTGTCTTTAGTGGAAGAGCCCAGCCCGGGATGGCTCCGGGGCAGTGACAGCTCTGTCCCCATGTCCCCAGCATGGGGACCACTGTCGCAGACATCCCTTTTGTGAAAATCCTTTCTTAGGATTTTTCCTGCGAGAAGTTTCAGCAACAAGAGGTAAACAATAATTATCTGCTGCTGTGGAATGCAACAGGTCCATCTGTGATTGGCCCATCTTGAATGTTTATAATTAATGGCCAATCAAGGGCCAAGCTATCTCGGACAGAGTCCGAGAGAGCTGCTTGTGTTACCATTCTTTTTTTTTTTTTTCTATTCTTAGCTAGCCTTCTTCTAGCTAAGAAGAAACCTTTCCTTCTTTTCTTTTTAGTTATAATGTAAAATATATATATCATAAAATAATAAATCAAGCCTTCTGAACATGGAGTCAACATTCTCGTCTCTTACCTCACCTGAGAACCCTCATCCCACAGATCACCACAGACAGGGGAGGGCTCCCCCAACCCCTGCTTCTGCCCAGCACCAAGAACTGAATTTAGAGCAGAAAACAGCAAAACCCTCCCTGCTCAGCACCTGAACCCAGCCCGGCGCTCACCTCGCTCCAGCTGCAAGCCAGCAATTAGTTCCAGCAAAACTGTGTTTGCTTATAGAACTAATTAGAGATCAAGAAAGTGGCTCACTTTTGATAATTACATGGTTGTGTCCCATCTATCAGCCACTGTTAAATTGTTGTTATATTAATGTAAAGCTCATAATCACGGCTGTTGGAAATTGAATAAATGTTCCTGCCAATTCTCTAATGCAATTAATTTACATAAAAGCCTCTGGAACTAAAATTGAAATGATATACGTCTTTCCAAGGGTTTCATTTAAAACAAAGCTAAATAATGAAGAAATTATAGATCTCCTTTCTTTTCTCTTCGCATTCTTATATTTACTAAAGTTAATGGCCAGATAATTGCTGGGTTGTGCCTAAACTGGAGTTGTTGCAGCAGGAGCTCATTGCCGTGCCCACAATTCATCATCCACCACGTGAACATTTCAGAGAGCCTCTTCCCAACCCAGGGAGCTTCCAGAGGAGCTGGAAGCATCCCCCAGGGATCCTATCCCTACCATCCCCATTCCCAGGGGAATTTACCTTCCCCCCCCCCCCAAAATTAGGGAGTGAGAACAAGGGTTTCAGTTTTAGGGAAAAACCTTCAGAGCTCCCAGTGCTCCTGGCAGGACAGTTCTCAGCTCCATCCTTTCCAAATTTCCAGGGGATTTATGTTCCCCCCAGAAGTGGTGATGGAAATGAGGGTTTCAGTTCTAGGGAAAAGCCTCCAGAATTCCCAGTGCAGGGCCAGGACAACCCTCAGCTCCATTCCCGCCAAATTCCCAGAGAGATTTACTTTCTCCCCCAGAACCAGGGAGTGAGAATGAGGTTTTCAATTTTAGGGAAAAGCCTCCAGAACTGCAGGAGGCTGAGGAAGCTCAGGAAGCTCCGTTCCCTCAGCCATCACCATGGAAATCACACCCTGCTCTTTATTGGGGAATTTGCATCTGGAGCTGAGGCTGCTGATCGGGGCAGGTCTGACCCAGCCCTTCCTGATGTCTCGAGGTTTTGTGGTTGAGATGACCCCCAAGGTATTAAAAACTCTCTTTTTTCCCAGCCCCACGACTGAAGAAGAGGCTGAGATTTGTTGGTTTTGCTTCTCAAGGTTGTTCATTTTCTCTCATCTGTTCCATTCTTTCTCTGCCCTGCTGAGATCTGTCCAGCAGGTCGGGTTGTGGCACAGTCCCTGCCCTTGGCGTGGTGTTGGCTTTTTATACCGAGAACTATGTGTGCTTTATTTACAATAATTTTCCAACACCTATCACCTGTGTTAGACAGTCTGTCTCTACTCTAAACCAATCCAAAAGTGCCACCATCACAGCAGAAGATGGAGGACAAGAAGAAGGAGAGGAAGCACAGGATATGCCCAGATTCCTCCATCTGGCCTCTTGAACTCCCATTCTAAATCCCCAGATTTCTACTTTTTCACCCTGTGACAAATTCACTATCATTCTACTCAAACCCTTGTGGCTTGTAAATCTTCACACAAAGTTGGTAATTGTTTCCATGGGCTAAAATCAAAGGCATGGGTGTTTTTGACTCTGTGCCGAGGTCTCTGAGCCCCCTGCCAGGGTCTGGAGTCCTCCAGGGCAGCCAGGGCAATGTCCTGGGTTCCAACACTGCTGCACCAAGTGCTTTTAATTTGTCCATCTCCAAACCCACCCCGGAGCAGGTCTGAACCTGCCACACCTGCCCTAAACCCGAGCAGGGGGTGCTGCCAGTCTGTGCTGAGGGAAAATCCTCCTAAATTAGGAGAGAACAGGATGAACATCGGGAACCCTCCTTGGCTATGAAAGGATGGGGAAAATATCTTAAATCAGCAGGAGAGAAGTGAATGAGCATCAGGAATTCTCTCTGGCCCCTGAAAGGATGGGGAAAGTCCTCCTAAATCAGGAGAGAACTAGATGAACACCAGGAACCCTCCTTGGCCATGACAGGATGGGGAAAAATATCTTAAATCAGGGGAGAACTGGATGAACATCAGGAAATCTCCCTGGCCCATGAGAGGATGGGGAAAATCTCTTAAATCAGGAGAGAACTGGATGAACACCAGGAACCTTC
>NW_005054663.1:41441-43302 GCF_000277835.1 Geospiza fortis | reverse complement strand
CTTCCCTTCTGATCCCCAGCCCCTCGCAGCTTTTAAGGCTCTGGCTGACATTTATATCTCTTTTCTCACAGCCTGGCACCGTTGTTCAAGGAGAGGAGTTGACTCAAGAGATAGAGGGCAAATAGATCTGAGTTTAAGTTCCCCGAATTTCCCTGTATTTATTACCCTGATTTATGGGGTCGTGCTGGTCTGGAGAAGTTTGTGCTAATGCCATAAAAAGCTCATAGGGCCAGCAGCTGTAATAAAACAGAAATTAGCTGTCACTGTCACAATTTCTGAAAAATCCTCTTTGCCCAGGATTCTTCTCCTGGGAAGCTGAGAAGCCTCAGAGAAAAATGAAAACAACAATTATCTGATTGCTGCTCCCGTGTTTGCTGCTTTGGAATGTGTTTGGAGATTGTTTATCCAACATGTGAATTGTTTTTACTTAATGACCAGTCATGGTCCAGCTGTGTCGGACTCTGGAGAGTCACGAGTTTTTTCATTATTTTATATTATATTATATTATATTATATTATATTATATTATATTATATTATATTATGCCATAAAATAATAAATTGGCTTCTAAGAACATGGAGTCAGATTCATCATTTCCTCCCCACAATGGGGGACCCCAGAAAATACCACAATTACCCACGGAGCAGGATAGAGAGGGGAGGGAGCAAAGGAGAGAGTCATGAAATCAGTATCACCAAGGTCTGGCTGAGATGTGCTCCTGTCAGAAATGCCAGAAATTTTTACCCTGGCTGGAGTGATGGAATTCCTCCCACCTTGGCCCAGAGCCCTGCAGGTCCTGGGGGCTCAGGGGTTTGGTATTTGACAGAAGAGCTCTGCAAGGATTTATTCTCCCCAAAACCAAGCCCTGCACTGGGGTGGGCGCTGAATTTGGAAAGGCAAAAGGGATGTGCAGGACTCTGACTGCAGTCCCCGGCAGCAGTGTCGTAAATTCTACAGGAATTACAGGAAATACAGGAAATTAAACACGGGAAATTAAATTAAATACAGGGAATTAAATACAATACAGGAAATAATGGGCACTTTGGGGTGGGGTTTCAGGGTCCTGCCCTTGTCAGAGCTTCTGGAATGAGATTTGGGGTGGCAGCCAGGTCCAGAGCCCCCTCCCAGCTGAGGAACTGCAGGAGCTCCCTGAGAAAACAAATCCAACCCATCACCAATCCCCTGCTCCTTCACTTGCGGTGGGATTTAAAATTTTACCCGGTGAGAGCCCAAGGACAGCTCGGTTTAACTGGAGATTGGAGAGGAAAGTGTCTGCAGCTCCAAATTCTCAGCTAATCTGGACCATTTGGGGCTGAACAAATTAAATGAGAAAATAATTTCCAAACAACCTTGGAGTAACTCAAACCTCCTTGACTTTCTGGATCTCAGAGTTTGGCCTTAAAGCATAGATGAGAAGTTAATACACACCAATAAAGAAAATAACCCCTAATTTCAATTCTATTTCAGCTTCCAGGGTGTTAAAAGTGGAATTAGCAATGATTTTAACCCGATATTATTGCTATTGTTTCCCTGCAAACAGCAGAACGTGGAGGGAGAAAGAGCTTGCCATGTTTTATTTTTATACACCCAGAAAAGGAGAGCAGAGCCAATAAATGGAGGGTGTCCTACACGAGCTCCAGTATTGTATAAATCATGAATAATGCATCAGGCAGAAATGAGAAACTGCAACAGCATCAAACCTATATGGAAATAAATAAAACATAACAGCACAAGTGCAATCATGTCGGCCGTGTCGATAAAAATGTGTTTGTGTTTGGGCAAGGAGCAGGAGGAGGGAGAAAACTTCTCTGGTGAATGATTGTAGGAGTAATAATAATAATAATAATAATAATAATAATAAT
>NW_005054663.1:37756-41405 GCF_000277835.1 Geospiza fortis | reverse complement strand
GCAAATGAAAACACAGCTCAGGGAGGTGTGGGGTGGGGGGAGCCAGGAGTGACAGGAGGGGGAAAAGGGGTGGGGAGGGGATTTTGGGGAAGGGTGGGAATGCAGAGCTGGGTTTGGATCTTTGGGGAAGGATGGGAATGCAGGGCTGGGTTTGGATCTTTGGGGAAGGATGGGAATGCAGGGCTGGGTCTGGATATTTGGGAGGGATGGGAATGCAGAGCTGGGTTTGGATCCTTGGGAAGGATGGGAATGCAGGGCTGGGTCTGGATATTTGGGAAGGATGGGAATTCAGGGCTGGGTCTGGATCTTTGGGGAAGGATGGGAACGCAGAGCTGGGTTTGGATCCTTGGGAAGGATGGGAATGCAGGGCTGGGTCTGGATATTTGGGAGGGATGGATTCACACCCTGCACATCAGCAGCTCTAATTCCACACCTGGAACAGCTCTGTCCCAGAAAATCAGAGGGGATTCGGGAACTGGGCAAAATCCCAGTTCTAATCTCAGGCGCCAGGGTTAAATCCCAGCTTTACCTTCCCCAGAGGGCCGTTGGCACAGCCAGGGCCTCCCTGCCCCCTTCCTGCCCCTCTGCAGGGCCACGCTGAGGGGGCAGAGTGCAAGAGGGAAGGAGGTGGCTCCTGCTGTGCCATCCCGCTGGAGTCTGCTCCTCCAGGAGCTGCTCACGCCCTTCATCCCCCTCTCCTGGAGCACAGCTCCGCACCAAAAGCAGCTCTGGGGGTTTGGATCATCAGCCAAGCCCAGCAGAGCAGAGCTTTAATGGGATCCAAAGGAAACTTGACTCAAGGACAAACCCTCCACTCGCCTCCTGTAATGATCCCTGTGTTTCCAAGGAAATCTCGTCCCCCTAAGATTACCAGGAACATTTAATGCAAATTGGATGCATCCCTCTTTTCTTTAAGACTCAAAATAATCTATGCATATCTTTCTATTACTTCTCAGAGCCATTAGCCAGGATGAGTTCATATTTTTATTCCCTTTGCACACTGAATGCTTCTCCTTCCTTTGGGGTGGCAGCTTTTATTATTGAAGTCAGCAAAACCTGAGCAATCCCATTACCTGCTCCCTCCCTCCCAACCACCCCTGATTTACGAGCCAAAATCAAGGCTTGGATTGCTCAGAGCTGCTCCCATTTTCAAACAAAATCCCAAATAACTGATCAGAGTTGCTCTGGTGATTGAAGCCACGACAATTAACGGGTGGGAGCCGTTCCCCAGATCCGCTGTTCCGATTTCTTTAAGGTTTCAGCTCATCAAAGAGCAGATTTGGCTCCTCACAAAGCACTTAAGGGATGGCTTGATAACACTCCTGAAGCAGCACAGAAATGTGATAGCAGCTGAAGAAGCCACCAGGAGCAGGAAGAACTGGATAGTGAAGTTTGATAAAATCTGATCAAAAACAGAACTTGTCTCCTTTTTTGTTGGTGTGGGTTTGTTTTGTTTTGGGTTTTTGGGTTTGTTTTTTTTTTCCTTTTCATGGAGATATTAAATCTTTGGCACTCTGTGTCTTTGCTGCTTGGGAAATGTGAGCCCAGGTAGTTTATATTAGAATAGTGGAATATGGGACTGTTGGATTGCTGAATCTAGAGGGGCAATGCTGGATCCAGAGGGAATTAATTGTTGGATTTCTGGATCCAGAGAGGCTGGAATGTGGGATTGTTGGATTTCTGGATCTAGAGGGGCTGAATCGTTGGATTTCTGGATCCAGGGGGGCTGGAATGTGGGACTGTTGGATTTCTGGATCTAGAGGGGCTGAATTGTTGGATTTCTGGATCTGGCGGGGGGGCTGGAATGTGGGACTGTTGGATTTCTGGATCCCAAGGGGCTGCATTGCTGGATTTCTGGATCCAGGGGGGCTGGAATGTGGGACTGTTGGATTTCTGGATCTAGAGGGGCTGAATTGTTGGATTTCTGGATCCAGGGGGGCTGGAATGTGGGACTGTTGGATTTCTGGATCCCAAGTCCTCCGGGCCGGGGGAGGGTGGCAGCTGTCACAAGTGACCAACGCAGGCAGGGCAGGCAGGGCTGGGCCGTGCCAGAGCCGTGTTTGTGGGGGATTAGGAACAGCCCAGCCCTAATCAAAAGGCACAGGAGGGAGGCACGGAGAGGCAGGGACAGACAGCGCTGGGGTTGGGGCAGCAGGGAGGGAAATCAGCCTGTGACGTGAGATCCCTTTGATCAAACAAATCTGTTCCTGCTCCCCTTCCCTCCTGTCACGGCTGGGAATGTCTTGTGCCTTTGGGGAGGGGGGAAATGTGGGAATGCAAATTGGTGCTGGCGCTTGGAATGGAGAGGGATGGGATGGGGTGGGATGGGATGGGATGGGATGGGATGGGATGGGATGAGGATGAGGATGGGCAGTATGGGTTTAATTCTGTGGGGCTGTGATGGGGGAGGATGAGCAAACCCCACACAGATTCTGGGCTCAATCCTGGCCTCCTGGAGGCATTTATGGGGACGCTGGGGGGAAAGGACACGCTTTAGGGGGCAGGGAGGAAGGGCTGCATGGGCGGCTGAGGGTTGATTCTCATTTCCTCCCTCTCACCACCCAAGCAACTCCCAAGGAGCCAAAATCAGCCAGAACCTGCTGCTGAGCACTGCCAATTCCTTATTTTCATTCCAGAATGATCCACAGGTCAGATTTAGGGGAAGCAAAGGAAGGTTTGTCCTTCATTCCGGGTGAGCTGCCCGTCCCCCTCAGGTCCAGAGCCCTGCCTCTGTTTGGGCTCCCAGGTGCTGTTGTTTTGCAAATTAATAACGAGAGAATTGATATTTATTTGCTGGAGATGCTCTTCCCCGACTCAAGGAGCCAACAGCAGAGTGGAGATGAGCTTGTGAAGTGGTGCATAAAAAGAAATCTAATCTTGGCAAATTAGATAATAGAGAGCACTATTAGCTGTGGTTTAGATATCCTGGTTGATAATCTGCATTAAGAAGGGCTTTTTAGCCTGATCCATCTGCACCAGTTCTTACCAATGTCCAAACAATCACAAGTGAGAGTAAATAAATAGCGAGGAAACCCTGATAAGAATTTTATCGATCTCCTCTCTCTGCTCTGAAGCTGGCATTGATTCCAGTATTTGCAGCTAAGGTTCATTTTTGAAGCCTCTTTGCCAAGCAGCCTCAAGTTTCTCATAATTTCATTTCGGAGTGGGGGATGTTGTTTGTATCAGAATATCTTATTAGCAATAAAAGGATATTCCCTATAATTGAATAACTTCTCAATTAACTCCTTGGAGAGGCAGCAAAAACAACCAATTCCCTCCGATTCACCCTCAGCAGGAGGCCCTGGAATTACCAGCGAGTCAATTAACATCCTTCCACCCAAATGACAAATAAGGACGGCAAATGCACGGGATGGAAAGGGGCACACGTGGAAAATGAGCGGGGGATTAAAAATGTGGGAGAAATATACAGCGCAGCATTTCCATGGGAAGCACGGGTGCACAGAGATTGGGGATGCAAAGGGAGAAGATTCAGGGGTTATTCCCTAAAAATTCAGCGTTCATGGAGTTCAGGCCATCCCAGCAGTGAGGGAGGAACTGGAATTCCTGCTCCCTGCCTGGGGTTGGGATGGGATCAATGGGATCGATGGGATGGGATGGGATGGGATGGGATGGGATGGGATGGGATGGG
>NW_005054663.1:13606-37062 GCF_000277835.1 Geospiza fortis | reverse complement strand
TAGGATAGGATAGGATAGGATAGGATAGGATAGGATAGGATAGGATAGGATGCTCTTTAGGGCTCGTCCCACTCTGGGATTCCCTAGATCAGCCCCTGCTCCTAAAAAAGGGTCAGATCTCCTCAACCCACCCGAGCCAAGCCCCCAGTCCCTGTTTTTCACCAAATGAAGCCCTGCCTGGGGCATCTGCACAGAAATTAAAGCTCTGACAGAGCTCAGGGAGGGAGAACCCCGAGCTGCTCGTGCTTTGTTTGTCCAATCCTGCCCTGACATTCACTTCCAAACGTTGATTATTTGAGGAAATAACGGCTCTGGCATTTAGAAAGTCAGCTCCCATCAGCTGCAGCTCCAGACGTGCTGTGTAATTGGGGGATTCTAATTGCAAATAAGAACCTTTTTCTCCTCAGGAGCCAGGTCTGAGTTTGTCTAAGGTAATGAAGCAGGGGCTGAAGATCAGGCCTGGAACAAATTGCATTAAGGGGAATCAGGCACTTGTCTGTTCAGATTTCTTCCCTCAGAAAAGCTTCGTGTCACCCAGTCCCCACGGCTCAGGGGCTCTGCTGATCCACAGAGCTCCAGCAAGAGGGGAAAAAAACCAGCGATTAAAGCAAAATATTACAATGAACCCCCCATTCATCCACCTCTCCAGAACCACCAGCGCTTTCTCCTGGCTTTGAAGTCCCTGTGGGTAAATAACAGGGAGAGGTTGTTGCTATGGAACTCCAGCATTGAAATGGATGAGGCAGAGTGACCTTTGCCTCCGGAGATGATGTGCAAGCTATTTATATGCACAGCTGTACAAATTGCCCGAGTTTAATGTTAAATTCCACGGAAAATCATCTTTGCTGTGCTGCTTTTGAGGAAAGGACGGGGTTTAAATATTTAATGGGCTCTCTGGCTGTGCAGGCACATTTGGTGTTACATAAGTGAGCAGCAGAGAGCTCATCCTGGCAAGGTCTGCTCTAATGAGAGTGAATTCCAGGGGATCCTGAGAACGCCTGGGAGGTGCAGCTTGAATTCTTTGTGTCACCTGCTCCTGGCAGGAGAACCCTCAGCTCCATTCCCTCCAAATTCCCAGGGGAATTTACCTTCCCCCCAGACCTGATGATGGAAATGAGGGTTTTAGTTCTAAGGAAAAGCCTCCAGAACTCCCAGTGCAGGACCAGGACAATCCTCAGCTCCATTCCCTCCAAATTCCCAGAGGAATTTACATTCCTCTAGAACTGGGGAGTGGGAATGAGGGTTTCAGTTTCAGGGAAAAGCCTCCAGAACTCCCAGTGTGGGACCAGGACAACCGACAGCTCCATTCCCTCCAAAATTCCCAGAGAAATTTACCTTCCCTCCCCAAAATTAGGGATGAGAACAAGGGCTTCAGTTTTAGGGAAAAACCTTCAGAGCTCCCAGTGCTCCTGGCAGGACAATCCTCAGCTCCATTCTTTCCAGATTCCCAGGGGATTTATGTTCTCCCCAGAACTGGTGATGGAAATGAGGGATTCAGATTTAGGGAGAAGCCTCCAAAATTCCCAGTGCAGGACCAGGACAACCCTCAGCTCCATTCCCTCCAAATTTCCAGGGAATTTATGTTCCCCCCAGAATCAGGGAGCGATAATGAGGTTTTCAATTTTAGGGGAAAAGCCTCCAGAATTCCCAGTAGGACAACCTTCAGCTCAATTCTCTCTAGAATTCCCAGGGAATTTACCTTCTCCCCCATACATGGTGATGGAAATGAGGTTTTCAGTTTTAGGGAAAAGCCCCCGGAGCTCCCAGTGCTCCCAGTTCAAGGAGGAGCTGAGACTCTCCTCATCCACAGCATTTTGCATCATCAAAACCCAACGATTTTGCTCACAAAACCAACTAATTCAGTGCTCAGGGCCACCACCCCCAATCCACCAGTGATCTGGGCTTTGCAGGGTTTAAAATCTTACCAAATAATGCAGCAAATGAACGGAAACCTGTTGGTCCTGCAGAGCTCAGGGTGAAGTTGTTTAAACCCCCCAACATCACCCAAAAAGTTCCTTTTCTCCCTTAGTTGGCAAAATCCTGTCAAAACCTTATTTAATCTGTGCAATAAAATGATACTTAGCCTAAAAATCTGGTTAATGGGTTGTTAGGATGCAAGAAGTGAGCACCAATGCTCATTATTCTTTTGTTTCCCTTTCTAAAAGCCCCTTTTGTTTTTCTTTTTCTTTTTTTTTTTTTTCCTGCAGGAGTTGTGCCTGTAAATGAAAACTCACTGGCAAAGTCCTGACTGAAAAATTCAGGCAGCTGGAGTTAAAAACACAAAGCCCTGGGCGCATTATGGATTTTACATACATTTGTGCGCTGTTGCAGCCCTCTGTAAGATTTAAAAATAGGCCAGAAATTGTCCACAATTCTTTGTGCAGGCCCTTGGAACTGGACATTAATTTATAGCAGCTGCACACCTGACCCGAGACAATATTTTTGAATAACAGGGGGAGGTTTAATGCTTGAATCAACAGGAACCCCTCCAAAACTCCATGATTTACTCCAAGATTAAAGGCTGGTGTAAATAAAGGATATTCAGACAATGGAGCACAGCAGAAAGAGGGAAATACAACGCTTCCAGTTGCTGTTAATTTGCATTTCCAGAGGTGCTCCAGATGTGAGACAGATAATGCAGGGCCACAGGCACTGAGCAGATTCTTCTGCAGCAAAAGGAAGACTCATCACCAGTGCTGAAGGGAATGAAGTTATTGGAGAGCTTTAAACTCCGCTCTTTTCTCAGGAAATGAGGATTTAAATTGGATTTATCTTCCCCCAGTCAGGACAGATGAATCAGCACTGGGAGAGGAGTTTAACTGAGCCAGCAGGGCTGAATTGAGCAGGTTTGGGATGCAGGAAACACAAAGAGCTGGGGACTGTTTTGTTCATCATCATTCACTGCCTGCTGCACCTCAGGACTGGGCAAACAAGAAATGTTTGGGAGAGCTGAGGGTGAGTTATGAGCAATAAACCCAAATTCCCAAAGCCAGGGGGATGAATCCTGCTGGATCTGAACCCCAAATCTCCTCAGTCCCCCCAGAGCCTCCTGCAGCCCAGGGAGGAGAGACTTTATTTTATTATTTTATTCTTTTTTTTCCTGTATTTTTGCATTTTTTCTGTATATTTTTCTGTACTTTTAATGTATTTTTCTGTATGTTTTCTGAATTTCTTTCTGTATTTTTTCTGTAATTTTTCTGCAATTTTTCTGCATTTTTTTCTGCCTTTTTTTCTGTAATTTTTTCTGAATTTTTGTAATTTTTCATTTAATCAATTAGAGGCACAACCAGCCACTAAAGGAATTTTCACAACTTTTTAAGCCCATTAATTGACCCTGAATGGCTGAGCAGTAAATCCTGGAGTCCTGCAGGTGCCCACGAGGGTTTTTCAGTGGAGTGCTTGAGCTTTCACCTCATTTTAGCAATTTTGATCCCTCAAAAATCAGCACAAACCTTCATCCTGCGCCTTCAGAGGTTTGTGCCTGTGCTCTGAGCATTTAGTGCTGGCAGGAGTTGGGGAATTGGGGTGGAAAACGCAGATCCTGGGCAGGAGCTCATTGTTATTCCTGTGTTTTTCTCCTTTTACCAAGGGCCCTCATTTCCCTCTCAGCGATGCTGCTTCGAGTGCATTGGATTTGACTCCTCACTTCCACCTGCCAGAGATCAAACATTCAAGAGCCCCGAAAAAAAACCCTCAAGTGGTTCCCAAAAGCCAAACAAAACCAGCCCAGGAAATGGGAAACAACGTGCGAACGAGAGCTCCAGAGATGGGAAATAACAACAGGGAAAAAAAAAAACAAACAGAAATTGTGATTTCCACCCGTGGAAAGGAGGGGAAATAATCGGAGTCCAGTTTGTTCCAGCAAATAAACCCTGAGGGGCTGCAGAGGGGAAATGCAGGGTCTGGGCAGCTCAATTTGCAGTAATTAACCCAAAACAAGAGGTTTGTGGATATTTTATCTATGGGGGAGGGAAAAACAGTTGTGTCAGCATCGATCCCCTTTTCTGAGGGAAAGGGAAAGGAATTAAAATAAAATGGGTTTGATGGAATCAGCGGTTTCCTGGTGAGTTTCAAGCACCAAAAGAATCAGGTGGTTCCCTCAGGTGAGGTGACATCCATGGGGCTTTTCCCGAGGGGAAAAAAAGCTCCTTTGGGGAGAGCTGTGGGGTTTGGGCAGAGTTTGGGGCAATCATTGCCCAGGAAATGTGAGGTGCCAGGTGGGACAGCAGCGCTGGAGCTGGGAGTTTCACTGAATTAACGACTTGGTGGATCTGCTTTATCCCAAAATCCCGAGCCCAAGGAAGGTTCAATGGGGAGAGTTTAATGCTAATCTCTCCAGGTAATCCCCTCCCGCCCCACAGCTGCTGGGATCCTGCAGCACCTCGGTGCTGCCCCCTCTGAGCCTGGGCAGAGGCAGCAGCAACCAATTCCTCCATGGAAATCAGAATTTGGAATGGCCACAAGGCCCTGCCTCAGAAAAACCCCACAGCCCCCGTGTCCTTCATGAGATCCTATAATGTTCCCTAAAAAAGGCCAGTCTGGGCTCAACCCAGCCTGTTTTAGGGGTTCTTTTCCTCTGTAGGTTCCGCACATTGGGCAAAGCTGGAATTTATTTATTTAAATATGATTTAAATTCACTTTTTCCATCAGAGCTCCTCATTTGATCCTTCCTGGCTCCTGCCCAGCGCTCGCACCAGATGTTGCAATTTGCACCTGGTGGGTTGGTGTTTGAAAAGCCCCATTTCTGCTTTTTCCTCCATAAACAGAAGTAAATCTGTCTTTAGCACCTTTGATGAATTCCGTGCACTTTTCCCACCTATTAACTCCTCCAGCTGGGTGCTACCACGAGCAGGAATCCAGCAGGGATGTGGAGGAGGTCACTGCCAACCCCAAACTGCCAACCCCAAATGGCCAATCCCAAACTGCCAACTCAAAACTGCAAACCCCAAACTCCCAACCCCAAATGGCAAACCCCAAACTGCCAACACCAAACTCACAGCTCCAAACTGCCAACACCAAATTCCCAACCCCAAACTCCCCGTCCCAAACTCCCAACCCTAAACTGTCAGCCCCAAACTGGCCACCCTAATCTGCCAGCCTCAAACTGCCAATGCCAAACTGGCCTCCCCAAAGTCCCAGCCCCAAAATCGCAATCCCAAACCGGCCACCCCAAATTCCTAATCCCAAATGGCAAATCCCAAACTGCCAATCCTAAACTCCCAATCCCAAACTTGCAGCCCCAAACTCCCAACCCTAAACTACCAACCCCAAACTGGCCACCCTAATTGCCCAACCCCAAACTGCCAACGTAAAATGGCTAATCCCAAACTGCCAATCCCAAACTTCCAACCCCAAATTTGCAGCCCCAAACTCCCAACCCCGAACTGCCAATGTAAAATGGTCAATCCCAAACTGCCAACCCTAAACTGGCCATCCTAAACTGGCAACCCCAAGCTGGCCACCCCAAATGGCAAACCCCAAACTGCCAATCCCAAATTCCCAACCCCAAACTGGTCACCCTAATCTACCAGCCCCAAACTTCCAACCCCAAATAGGAAAACCCCAAACTGCCAATGCCAAATGGCCAATCCCAAACTCCCAATCTCAAATGGCAAACCCCAAATGGAGAACCCCAAACTGCCAATGCCGAATGGCCAACCCCAAACTCCCAATCCCAAACTGCCAGCCCCAAATGGCCAATCCCAAACTCCCGACCCCAAAGTGGCTGTGAGGAGCTGCTGCCATCAGCTCCTCCCCACCCTGCACGAACGTCTCCTCTCAGACAATTCCCAAAGCTCTGCAGCACCAGAAGTTCCTTTCCTACCCCGAGTTTCCTCGGCAATAACAAAAATATCTCCAGACAGAGCTCGGGGAGGCAGCAAGAACAGAAGGAATGTGAAGAGTTCAATTGTGAGTTAGAAATGAAAATGGATTTAATCTGTCTTGAAACTTCTGGAAAAGTCCAAAATGGGCATTTCCTTGTCTGTTCAGCCTGGTTTTGTTGGTTTTGGTTTTTTTTTTTTTTAAGCGCAGAACTGCAGGGGGTGCAATCGGAGCCTTCATCACTCACATTGGGCTCATTTCTTACCCCACCCAGCCCTGCCAGACGAAAACGTTCCTTCGCCTCCGAGAGCAATGAGAAATTCAAGTGGCAACAAAAGAAAGTGGAGCTGGGAACTGCAAAGGAGTCCAGCAGGGAGGGGAAAAAAGAAAAAATTAAAAAAAACCAAGACAAGAATGTGGTGATCACGACCTGTTTTCATTCACTGCTTTCCAATTAAAGTGATTTTTCTTAGAAGAAAACCTTATCTCTGGAACACATTCATTTCTTCTCAGCCTTCTGTGAAGGCAAATTGAAAACTCACGGGGTAAAATTTGACTTCATGGTAAAATTACAACCAATTTTTCCCTCACAACAATAACAACACAGCCGCTTGCAGTTTTCAAATCAATTTTCCCTTCTCTTTTACTGAGGTAAGTGGCACAGTTTCCACGATTTGAGATGTTTTTTCCCCCCACTAAAGATTTCTACTTAACCCTGACCACGATCACACAATTCCTGCCCCTCCTCCATGAAATCACTGCTAATTATCAGTGCAGGGATGGACTCGGTGCTGCCTAAAAGCTCATTTAGCACAAATCCCTGCCAGGTGAATTTCCTCCTTGCCGGGAGCCAGCCCAGCCTCACCATCACCATTTCACAGCACAAAGAAATGAGTTAAAACCCCCCAAAATCTGCATTTCCAGGGCTCTTTTTCCTTCTCCCAGCTGGGCACCTCCCCTTCCCTCTGCTCTCAGGCTGTTCCCAGGAAAAAGACGTTTTTCCTGGAATTACTGTGAATTATTCTGCCAGAGCAGGCAGAACCAGCAGCGATTTTCAGATCAATTTACAGGACATCCCACTTACTTCATGTCGCTGTTCCACTCCACTGCATTCATTACTTAAAACGTGTCCTTAAAATTGAGTTTTCATCTCCTGTTCCCCGCGGTTCTGGAGTGCAAAAATCTCCTCCTCGGCCCTGGGGCTGCTCATTTCCATCCCATTCCTCGCTCCCACAAAGAACTTTTCCAAACTGAAGGGTCTAAAGCCATTCTCCTTTGCAGAGGTGATTTATAAATGGGTTTTTTTGGGTGTTAACAGGACCTTTAAACCCAGAGCATTTCTGGATTTCCCAGCCACGTGGGGAAGTTGGATGAATTAAACCGAGTTTTTTTGGTTTTTTTTAAATTCTAGTCTATTTTCTCAGCTTTTAGCCCGGCTTTTCCAGCCCTTCCACAGCATTTCTGCTGCTCAGCCACTGGAGGAGTAAAATTCCAGCTGGTGAACTCTGAAAGGAGAGGAAATCTGAAAAAAAAAAGCTTTTTTCTATGCACACTTCCCAGCAGTGTAAACATCTCTGAGGGAAAAGGAGTCACTCCCAATTTCCCTGATAGGGGAGAAATTAAAACTTGATTTATACACTTGGAAGCAGAAATAAATCAGAGTTTCCCCAGGCCAGGTGCTGTTAAAAATTGAAATAAATGGAGAATTCTCCATCTCGTGGTGCTTTTGGTGCAGATATTGGGAATTCAGCTATGGGGGCTCAGGAGGAGCAATAAATACAGAAAAAACCCAAAGTTATACTGAGGATGTTAAAACATCCCCCACACCACAACCGAGGCTCCAAACTCAGTTTTTTTCAGGCCATAAAATTGAGAAATACTTAAAGAAGAGAAGGAAATGAGAATGTGGTTGGGTTTCTGGTGCTGGTGCCATTCATACATGGAAAAAACCCTGCACAGCCCCAGAATCACAAAGATTTTGCCAATTTTCAGAGACTTCAGAGCAATCTTGTTAGGAAAATTAATCCCCAAACACCAGAGGTTTATGTCCAAAAAGGAGACAGAGGAGTCCTTTGACTTTATTCCAATCAAGGCAGAGGCCATGGGGCATTCCCCTGGGGTCTCTCCAAGTTTTGGAGGACTCAGCCTCCCTTTTTATCCCAATTTCCAGCCACATTTCCCTTCTCTCTTTCCCCATTTCTGAGGTACTTGAGAGGTTCAGACTTCCAGGAACACCTGATCCCAAAGATTTCCCTCTAATGCATAACCCTCCTTTTCATTTTTAATTCTTCTGGAATTTAGGGATTTTCCCCACTGTTTCTTTCATCTTTCAATGTCTACTTTCATTTCTCAGCAACCCTGAAGTTTATTTGTGAAAGCAAATCTCTTTTTCCATTCATCAATCAGTGGAATCCTTCCCATTGTTTCTTTTCTCTCCCATTGCTGGTTTTATCTCCCAGCAGCCCCGCAGCTTGTTTGGAAACACAAATCCCCCATTCCTCTCAATCTGAACGCGCCGTGTCACCAAACCAACCCCAAAAATTGCTCCTTTGAGCATCCCTGAGCTCCCCAGCCACTGACCCCACATCTCCTTTATTTCCAGGAACTTCCTGAGAGGAATAAATCTGAGCCAGCTCTGGGCAGCCCCGGCCAGCTCAGGTTTGTGGTCAGAATCTCTCATGGTGACCGGAGCTTGGACCTTGGCTGCAACCCCACCTGCACACCCCGCTCTGAAAATATCCATGGCAAGGCTGCATTTACTAAAAAAGGTGAATGCACCAAGATTCTGCATTTTTTCAACATTTTTCAACCTTTCATCAACCTTTTTTTCAACCAATTTCCCCTTTTCCAACCTTTCAAAAGGTTTAGGCTGGGTGCACTCAGCCTCTGTCACACTCGGAGCAATCTGCGTGTGAAGTGTGCACACCATAAACCTACACATCTTATTTAATTAGTAACTAATTCATTAATAATAATAAAAAATTAAATGTTTAATTAAATATTTTAAGAATTGCTAAATATTTTAATTAGGAATTAACCTGCACATTTGTTTAATTAATAAATATTTAAATAACGCTATAAAAATAATTAAATATTTTAAGAATAACTAAATATCTAAATAGGAATTAACCTACACGTTTATTTAATGATTTTATTTATTTAGTTATTTATTTTATTTTAATTTGTTATTTATTTCTGTGCCATATTTCCCTTTCACACGCAGCTTGCAGCACGTGGCTCTCAAAGCCCCAGCAATATTCAGCGTGTCGGGGCTGTCAGGATGATTAACAAGAGGAATTTGAAAAGAAAACAGGAGGTAGTTAAGACTTGCTCTCAGAATATGATTTATGGAGGTGTTTTCTGACAGAACCACGCTCAGAAACCTGAAAGGAGGGCAGAGCAGGTTGGGTTTGGCTTCAAGATCCTTTTGTTTTGCAGAGTTGGTTAAAATCAGTGAGAAATGATGAGGAAAATTGGATCTCTTAAAGATAAGGGACACCAGGGGAAACCCAAATCCCAGATATTCCACATCAGCATGTTCCTGGTGGAACAGCAAATCATGCACAGCACTGAGGGGTAAAACAGAAAAAATTCACAGCATTGAGTGTGAGTGAAAGACAGGAAATAATTCATAGTGTTCAGGGGTAAAACAGAAAAAAATTCACAGTACTGAGGGGTAAAACGGAAATAATTCAAAACATTGAGGGGTAAACCAGAAATAATTCACAGTATTGAGGGGTAAAACAGAAATAATTCACAACATTGAGTGTGAGTGGAACCCAGGAAATAATTCATAGCATTGAGTGTGAATGAAAGACAGGAAATAATTGACAGCATTCAGGGGTAAAACGGAAATAATTGATAGCACTGAGGGAAATCTGTTCCCAGGTAGAGCAGGGTGGGTTTAATGGACGCCCCCAAGGCCATCACTGCCCAAGGTTTGTCTCTCAGGGTTTTGTTTCTTTTATAAAGTTCTTTCCTGAGTCTCCAACCACGGAACTGCCCCAGCCTGGCTGGATTCCTCCAGGTGCTCCTGGATGCAGGAACATCCCCAATTTTAACATTTTTTTGCTCATCCCTGGGGCTGTCTGCAAGGCCAGCTGAATGGGAAGGATCCTCTGAGATTTTCTCACTTTGCATTTTGTTAAACATTAAAGGGGATGAATGAGAGGAGGAACCCCAGTGCTCAAAACCCTACGAGGAGGAACCCTGTGCTCAAAACCCCAAGAGGAAGAACCCCAGTGCTCAAAACCCCAAAAGGAAGAGCCCCAGTGCTCAAAACCATGAAAGGAAGAACCTCAGTGTTCAAAACCCCAAGAGGAAGAACCCCAGGGCTCAAAACCCCAAAAGAGGAACCCCCTGCTCAAAACCCCAGAAGGAAGAACTCCCTGAGCTCAAAACCCCAAGAGTGTGAAAAATGAACCCCACTGCTCAAAACCCCAAAAGGAAGAATCCCTGTGCTCAAAACCCCAAGAGGAGGAATTTCCCTGCTCAAAACCCCGAGAGGAGGAACCCCAGCGCTCCAAACCCCGAGAGGAGGAACCTCAGTGCTCAAAACCCCAAAAGGAAGAGCCCCTGTGCTCAAAACCCCGTGGGATTTAGGGAAAGGATCCTCTGGGATGGATTTCTGAAGCAGCTTGGAAACATTTCCCCTCGTTTTTCACCCCCTCTTTGTCCCAGCATCACCAGGGGGTTCTGCTTATTTGAGTTCCAGCAAGCGGGGTCAATTTACTGATTTTAAATCAGCCTTTAATGCAGCTTTTGAGAGGTTTCCTCTCCAATTTAAGGCAATTTAAGCAGCTGTTCATTCTGACCGAGGGGTCAGCTGCGCTTGGTAAAACACCGTGCAGATCAAGGAGGGGCAGGTGATTGTCAGGGGCTGCAGCAGCTGCTCGAGGATGAAAAATGGGGAATTTTGCTGCTGTTGAGACCCAAATCTCACCAAGTTTGAGCGAGTCCCCACTCGAGCTTCTCCCCCTGTGCAGCCCCAGGAGTTCTGACTCCAGTTCTCCCCTCCCCATCGAAAGGAATGAGGGAGATTTGTCCTCACAAACTGTGGGACTGCTGAGAAATCAAACTGGATACTGAGAGGTGAAAGAAACAATGGGAAGAACCACAAATCCCATAGGAATTTATCAAAGGAAGAATGGAAGAACCATAAAATCCTATGGAATTTATGAAAGAAAGAATGGGAAGAACCATAATGAAATTAACTATAACGAGTGAAAGAAAGAATGGGAAGAACCATAAATTCCTCAGGAATTAATGAAAGGAACACTGGGAGGAACCAGAAATTCCATGGGAATTCATGAAAGAAAGAATGGGAAGAACCATCATGAAATGAAATTAACCATAATGAATGAAAGAAAGAATTGGAAGAACCAGAAATTCCATGAGAATTCCACTGATGGACTCAAGGAAAAGACAAAGGGAGATAGGTTAGAAGGGGGTCTGGATTAGAGGATTTGGGAAGTCTGAACTTCTCAAATACCTCAGCCAGTGGAGAGAGGGAAATTGGGATAAAAATGAGGCTGAATCCCCTAAAAATCTGAGACACCCCATGGGAAATGCCCCATGGGCTCTCCCTTGATTCCAATAAAGTTCCAGGACTCCTCTGTCTCCTTTTTGGGTACAAACCTCTGGGGTTTGTGGGTGAATTTTCCTCACAGTCTTTACAAACAAACTGTGGGTCTGCTGATAAATACAATTGGATACTGAGAGATGGAAGGAACACCAGGAGGAACTAGAAATTCCATGGGAAGATACAAAGGGGGGATAGAATAGAAGGGGCTCTGGATTAGGGGATTTGGGAAGTCTGAACCTCTCAAGTGCCTCAGCCAGTGGGGAAAGAGAGAGGGAAATTAAGATAAAAATGAGGCTGAACCCCTTAAAAATCTGAGACACCCCATGGGAAATGCCCCATGGGTTCTCCCTTGATTCCAATGAAGTTCCAGGACTCCCCTGTGTCCTTTTTGAGCACAAACCTCTGGGGTTTGTGGGTGAATTTTCCTGACACCATCATTGCCCAGCCTCTCCCACTGCTGATTCTGGGAGAGCTCTGCCCTCCCTCACCTCTCCCAGCCGCTGCCCCTCTCCAGCCTTGTCCTGCCCACACCAGGAGAGCGATTGGGACCTCGGGGCTGCTGACAGACACAGCTCGGCTGGGAAACGTGGGAAGGACCATTCCTGACAGGGAATGAGCGCAGCAACTCTATCCAGCTGCTGGATGTGGCAGGGATCTTTCAAAAGCAATAAGGAATAAATATTGAGCCATCAAACCTTACCAGACTGCTCGTGTAGCAGGGGAGAACAAGGCTGGGAATGAAAAGGAGAATTATTTTTTGACGGATAGAAGTAGGAAAAAAAAAAAGCTCAGAGGGGTTTTCTTGGAGCTGAAGTACCAAGGTGTTCTTAGGGCAGCTGCAGGTGGGAATTCGCGTGCATTTTACCCACAATTAGAGTGCTGGGTCGTTAAGGGGTGGGGATGGATATCTGCTGGTTTTCAGCTGCCTTTTTCTACCTCTGTCGAGGTCAGGATTGGAGGCATTTGGGAGGATGGTTCCCATTCAGGCTCAGGTTATCTCTCACTTATTATTATTTCCTAACAATGTCACAGTCTCACAGCAGTGAGTTCTGCAGCCTTTCACTAACCAGGCACAAAATGGTTAACAATCTCTTGGTACAAGGTCTTTTAAGGTTAAACTATCCAATTAAGAAATTACACCTAAAGAAAAACAAGTATTCTAAAACCCCAAACTCTTAAGTTTTTCCACCCTGTGATATCACACACTTCTGACCAACTCCACACCCGTAATCCCAGTGCTATCAGTCAATTTTGGAAGCCTTTTCCACAGCCACAGGTCAAATAAGGAGTCAGAGTCTCTCCTGGGAGTCAGAGTCTGTCTGTATAAAAAATCTGAAATTCTCAGCATCCAGAACTCCAACAGTTGCCTGGCGAGCGAAGGTTTGGAATACAGTTATATTCTATATATTTGGAATATAGTTACATTCCAAATAGTTATATAATTATATTCCGAATAGTTATATAGTTATATTCCAAATAGTTATGTAGTTATATTCCAATATAGTTATATTCCAAATAGTTATATAGTTATATTCCAATATAGTTATATTCCAATAGAATATAGAATTCCGGATAGTTATATAGTTATATTCCAATATAGTTATATTCCAGATAACCATTAACATATTCCAGTTAATATATTCCAGTTAACCGTTTTGTGCCTTGTTAATGAACGACTACAAAAGCCTTCTCCACAGCCTCAGGTCAAACGCAGAGCTCTCCTGGGAGTCAGGGTCTGTCTGCACAGAAAGTCTGAAATTCTCAGCATCCAGAACTCCAGCAGATATCACAGCACCAGAACCCTCAGCTGCCCTGGCTGCCCCTGATGCACAAACTCCAGAGTGCCCCTGCCCTGCCCTGGCAGCCCCCAGGCTCTGCCATTCCCCAGTGTTATTTTATGATACTATATTATATAATTCCAGCTCCCATCGGGGTAATTCACCTTCCCTGGTGCTCCAGATTGCAAGGCAAGATGAATTTATTCTATTCACCATCTGGATGGCAGCTGTCTCCTGTTCAGTGGGCAGTTTTCCTTATCTCTTCCACGCCCACTCCTCCTCCAGAAGACATCTGCTGATAAGAGGCCATTGAATGTCACTGCATGGCTGATAAGAACTGCAGCGTCCCATTGCGAGATGTGAGCCCAGAGGGAGGAGCCAAGCATTCCTACCCAGATATAATCTGGAGATTCTGGAACCCTGCCTGGATAGAATCTGAGATTCTGGAACACCAGCCCGGCTTCTCCACTGGATTCCCAAGAGGAGCAGCAGCTGCCTCTGCCCCTGGATCTCCAGAGGAAGACTCCACCCTTCTCCAGGATCCCTGCTCCAGCAGAATCACCCCTGACACTGCAGGAGGGCTGAGCCACAATTCCAATGGCGCTGCTGCCAGCACCCTGACCCACAGGGTGTCAGGTTGGGTTCTGACTCTGTCAGTGTTACAGTTTTCTGCATTGTTTATTTTATCGTTTTCTTTTCTTCCCTATTAAAGAACTGTTATTTCCTGCTCCCATATTTTGGCCGAGAGCCCCTTAATTTAAAATGTATAGCAATTCAGAGGGAGCCACTTTACATTTTTCATTTTTTACATTTTACATTTTTCATTTCAGGGGAGATTCCTGCCTTCCTTAACAAACACCTGTGTTTCCAAGCCAAGACACCTGGGCTGTACAAACACCTCCAAAGAATCAGCAAATCCATCACAGGGACCCCACAAACTGCAATTCCTCAGCCAGCCTGCTGCTCCAGACCATCCAAAAAGCACCTGTGGCACTCTGCCCTCCCTGCCCTGCTCTGAAATGTGCTTTTATCCTCTGGCCTCGGCTCCCAGTGCCAGAGATCTCTGCAGGGATGCTGGGGCAGCCAAGCTGCCAGATGTCCACGAGAGAAGGATGGAAAAGGAGCGAGCGTCTGATCCTCCGAGTGGATGAAATGGCCCCTCCTGCTCTGGGAAAAGCAACAACCCCAAACCAGGAGAAAAGCAGGGCTGAGGGACGGGCAGAACAAAGCAGTGCAATCTTGCTTTGGTCAGTAAACAAACCTGGAGAGAATGGGTTTGCAGTGTGTTGACAACGTTCTGGCAGTTCATTAATCCCAGCAAAATCTCTCCAAAGCCACTGATGCATGGATTCCATTTTCAAATTTCTCATTAGTTCCTCTTTATGGATTAAATGCTGATGTTCACGAGTGAATGCACACAGCTTCAGCTGATGGATGTAATTGGGTTGTAATGGATTTTAGCTGCTGTTCCTCCTGATCTGGCCAATTTGAAATGCAGTATCAATGCATTCTGCCCATCTCTCTGTAGGGAATGAGAAATTGAAACCTACAAGATGAGATTTATCAACTTCCATAAAGTTCTCTCCAACCATCATAAAACTGTTAAACTCCTCATTATCATTCCAGCACAGCGATTTCCCCAACTCTGCTCGGGCAGTCCAAATATTAAAGTGCATTAGAAATAAGTAGAGTTGATCCCTCAATATTCTGCATGTCCTCAATATTGATTTAGGTGCTGTAAATACCCCCAACCCTGAATGACACGAGCACAGCAAAAAAAAAAGCTTAACAGCAGGAACACAAAGGGCTGTGACAGGATTTAAAGGTTGCAGAACTTCCCTCCAATTTTTAATAGGTCTGAGTCTCAATAGATAAATGGATGAGTGATTTGCTCTCCCTGTGGGGCCGGGGTGTAAAATGCAGCTTTGCACATTTTCCCCTCCGTTTTCATGGATTGAAGGCAGCCCTGGGCCAGCAGGGGGATGGGGAATGCTGAGGGAATTCCCTCTGTATTCCCATCCTGGAAATGGCAGGGTTTTCACAAATTCCAGGAAATTCCTGTTTGGAGGTGGGGCTGTGAGGAAGCCCCAGCCTGGGGCACCCAAAGCTGCTGAGAGGATCTGGGGAATGATCCCATGGATTCTCCTCCCCAAGAAGCCCCATGGGGCTGAGAACACCTTGCTGTGATTTCTCTACGGGCTGAGGGGGCACAATTCCTTAAACCGGATTCAGATTTCACCTGGCAGGAGCCCAGCCCACCTGGGAACACCCCCAGGGAAGTCCCCAGCCCCGCTGGCCAGGCTGAAAATCCCATTCCTGCACAAAACCCTGAGCTCTGCACTCCCAGCCAGGGCCAAGCTGCATTTGCTGGTCCTTAAAACCGAGATCAGCAAAACCTGGGGGCAGGACCAAGCACAGACCCAAACCCAACCGCAGTGGCCCCTTTTTAGTGACTTTTTGGTTACTTTTTAGTGACTCCAGCTGCACACACGAGGCAGCCCAGCCCTTCCTCATCCCTGCTGCCACCACCAGACCCTCCCTGCCTGCTCTCCCTCCCACATTCCGGGCTGGTTGCAAGTGAAAACTGAATTATTGCCTGCAGTGATGCTGGGTTTGACCTGCTCTGTCCATCAGCAGCCACAGAATCCCAGACTAATTAGAAAAGCCCCGTAAAACAGATGAGAAATTTCTCAGTTTTACTGCTGTTATTATTAGAGTCCTCGTTTCCATCCTGTGAGGTGTTTAAAGGCTGGAATAGCAGCTAAATGGGACATTTTGGAATAAACATTGCTCACCCTGCCAGCCACGCTCATCTGTCCCCTCCTGAAGCTCTTAAAACCAACTTCCAGCTGATTAACATGTTAATGAGACCCTCCACAACCCACTCAGAAGCGTGGTCTAACCCAAAGCTCGGCACTAAAGCAAAGCTTTCCCTGCCCGATCCATGGGAGCAGCCTGAAAGGGAAATGTTCTCCCAAAATTTGGCCTTGGTCAAGACATTTTGGTAAAATAAATTTCAGGTAATAATGGAGAAGTCAGAAGTTCCAGCAGAATTCAAAACACCATGGTTAATAATAATAATAATAATAATAATAATAATAATAATAATAATAATAATAATAATAATAATAATTCTTTTAATTTTTTATTTTTATCCTTATTTCTCCATTATCAAGAGCCTCTTTTCAGAGACGCTTCATTCATTTGCAGCCCAGAGTATTTATCACGGGAGCCATTGATTTCTCCCTCAGCAGATGGAACACCTTTCTGGGCTGAAGCCAGCAGGATGAATCGATTGAGGATGTTTTTTCCTGCCTGTCATGAGGCAGTTTTGCACTGCTCACAGTCCCTGGGCGGGTTTGTCCGCCCGGATTTCTCTTTTCATTAGTCTGCCATCAAAGCCAGACAAACCAGCTGATTGTTTTTTCTCCCCCACGCTTCAAATAACTGTTGATAGAAACGTTAATTCCGAGCCTATTGTCTTGGCTAATTAGCATATTAAAGGAAGTCAGCCAGAGGAAAATATCAATTTATTAGGAATAATGAGCCTTACCTCTCCCAGAGAGGTAAATATTTCAGGATTAAAGACTTTAAGTGGCTGAATGTCCTGAAGGGATCTGAGCTCCCAAGGGAAAAGCAGGCAGAGGTTCAGAATAAGAACCCTCCATGGCAGGAATTGGGGATTTTGGATTTAGGGCACGAAGCCCTAAATGAAACCCCCCAAAAACAGAGATTCCAGCTGAAACCAGAGTGATTTCCCTGAAAACAGTAATTCCAGCTAAAAACAGAGTGATTTCCCTAAAAGCAGAGTGATTCCAGCTAAAAAGAGAGTGATTTCCCTAAAAACAGTGATTGCCATAATAAAAATAATAAATAATAAAATAAAAGTAAATAGCATAATAAAATAAAAATAAAAATAAAATGTGCGGAAATAAAACCGGGAAGAACTTTGGCACCCCACCAGAATGAAATAAAAATAAAAATAATAAATTTTGTGTGGAAATAAAGGTGGGAAGAACTTTGGCACCCCACCATAATAACTCCTCTCAGTTAGGAGTATAGAATTATCTGATCGAGCCCACAGCACTCAGGAAGGGGGAAACAAACCTCAATTATTCCATTTGGACACGGCAAAAAATTAAAAACGAAACCCAGCTCCCTTTGAGTGGGTTTATTTGGGCCTGAATAAACAATTTTGCCCTTCCATGACTGCTCTGAGACGTTTTCAGACACAAATCTTGAGGAGCTCTGCAGTTTCTCAGGGCCTGACTTCTGGAGGAACAAAAATTGATTCCAAATACCATCGAAGGGATGAATTAATTTGACAATAACTTTCTTTCCAGTCTAATAAAGGCAGAATGAATCACTGAAGGATGAGTTCACCACGAGGGGAGCGCTGGCTGATGGTTTCATTAATCCTCCCTAAAAAACCTGGACCACAATGAAAGAAGACAGCTTGCTTCAAAAAATGTTATTTTTATCTGCATAAAAACCCCTTTCTGGCCCTTTTTCCCCCCAATTTGTGATTTTACCCTGTTGAAAATCAAATTGCAGACAGAACTGTCTTGGAAACTATCCTGCTGTAATACGATTATACTAATTAGTATAATATCTATTATAATACATAATAAATAATGTATAATAATTTATTATATATATAATTAGATATTATATAGATATTATTAGATTATACAGATATTATTAGATGTTATATATATATTATTATACAGATATAATAATTGTTACAATTATTATCATCTATATGATAATATATAATAATGAATGCCCCTTAATGTATGAACATTATAAGAATTATTATAATATTCTATATTATAATGTAGTAATAAAATAAGGTGTATAGAATAATTTGTATGTATTACTATATGTACTATAAAATAATTAATACATAATAATTAATATTATAGTATTAGTAATAATATATAATATTATTAGAATATCTCATTGGTAAGTAAATAATAAATATAATGTTAAAATATTATTTAAATATAAATAACCCTGTAATGTATAATATAAATAACCCTATTATATTATACATTATAAATAACCCTATCTTAATAAATATATTGATTATATATTAATTTATTAATCACACATTATTATATATTATATAATTATATTATGATTACATAATATAATACTAATTATAATTATATTATTATATATTAATTATATATTGTTATATATTATTAATTAATTAACACCATAAAAATAAATATATCCTCTTTTCGACTTAAATTCAATTTAATTTTAGCTGTCCATGCCTCACATCCCCCCGGGCCGCGTTTCACAGCTCGGGGCTGTGAATTCTCCCTGCAGACACAAGGTCAGAGCTTTTATGGGCTCTGGCTCCAGCCTGCCCGGGCCTGCCTGGATCCCGGCGGGAGAGGAGGAGCTCGGGGATGAATCACCCAGGCCAGGCACCAAGGAGCCTCTGATTTACTGAAAAAGCAGCAACGCAGGGCAGGGGTGTCGGGTTTGTGAGGTGAGAGATGAGAATCTGACTCCAGAAGGCTGATTTATTATTTTATGTATTATATTATATTTAAGAATGCTCTACTAGAACTACACTAAAGAGAAAGGATATATCAGAAAGCTTAACAAGAATGAAAAATAAAAACTCATGACTGATTCCTCAGAGTCTGACACAGCTGATGGTGATTGGTCATTAATTAAAAACAATTCGCATGGAACCAATCAAACATTCACCTGTTGGTAAATGAGAGGAATGGGGGATTTGTGTTTCCAAAGAAGCTGTGGGTCTGCTGGTAGGTAAAACCAGCACTGGGAGAAAAAAGAAACAATGGGAAACATTCCGCTGATTGATGAATGGAAAAAGACATCTGCTTTTACAAATAAACTTTGCTGATGAATGAAGTTAGACATTGAAAGATGAAAGAAACAATGGGGAAAATCCCCTAAATTCCATAAGAATTAAAAATTAAAAGGAGGGTTATACATTAGAGGGGAATCTTTGGGATCAGGTGTTCCGGGGAGTCTGAACCTCTCATGTACCTCAGAAATGGGGAAAGAGAAAAGGGAAATGTGGCTGGAAATTGGGATAAAAAGGGAGGCTGCATCCTCCAAAAACTGGAGAGATCCCAGGGGAATGCCCCATGGCCTCTGCTTTGATTGGAATAAAGTCAAAGGACTCCTCTGTCTCCTTTTTGGACATAAAACTCTGGTGTTTGTGGATTAATTTTCCTAACAATAAACAATCTCCAGATCACATTCCAAAGCAGCAAAACACAGGAGAAGCAAATCAGATAATTGTTGTTTTCATTTTTCTCTGAGGCTTCTCATCTTCCCAGGAGAAGAAGTCCTGGCAAAGGGGATTTTCCAGAAAATATGGCGGTGACACAGGGAATAACAATCTCTGCCTCTTCCTGAGTTTTCAGGAGCATCCTCTGGTGGGAAATGGATGGGAATTGGGAGATTCACAGAAAGATGGAGTTGGAAGAGACCCTAAAGACCATTGAGTCCAGCCCATGCCCTATAGAGCTGCCTAAATTGCCCTATAGAGTTGCCTTAAATAGTTGGCTTGGAGTGGTGCTGGAGTGAATTATAAATCTGTATTTTTATACAGACATAATTTTTTATAAATCTGTATTTTTATACAGATATAATTTTTTATAAATCTGTCTCAGCCTTCACTGGGAATGAAAATGGAATAAAAGGTTTTAAAACCCCTCTCAGTTGTCCCACCTGTGGGTCAGAAAAGGACAAAATCTGACATCCTCTGAGCGGGGCAGCTTCTGGGGTTCTGGGGTGGGGATGGGGTCAGCCTGGAGAAATTCCTTGTAGGATGGGGATGGGGTATCCAAGGGAAATTCCTTGTGGGGTGGGGATGGGATCAGACAGGAGAAATTCCTTGTGGGAAGGATATCCAGGAGAAATTCCCTGTGGGGTGGGGATGGAGTATCCAGGGCAAATTCTCTGTAGGGTGGGATGAGGTCAGCCAGGAGAAATTCCCTGTGGGGTGGTGATGGGGGTTTATGGGGTGAGGATGGGGGTATCCAGGAGAAATTCCTTGTGGGGCAGGGATGGGACATCCAGGAGAAATTCCTTGTGTGGTGGGGATGGGGGTATCCAGGATAAATTCTTCGTGGGGTGGGGATGGGAGTTTTTGGGGAAAAACCCTTGTGGGGTGGGGATGGGGTCAGCCAGGAGAAATCCCTTGTGGCCCTAAGGCAGAATTTCAGCGTGGAGGGGATCAATCCTCCCCCAGCCCCCTGCAGGACCTGCTGGTGCTGCCCAAACCCCGCTGGAAATGTCCCCAAGGTCACCTCACCCGGGGGGGCTGAGACCCTCCAGCTCCAGGCCAGGACAGAGGGAAAGGGAAAAGAAAAAGAGGAAAAGCACGGCAGTTAGGATGGCTGGTAATTTGTTTTGTTCTCACATCTATTCCCCAGGAATGAAAATACAGCCGGAGCGGGAGCAGGAGTGCCAAACGCTGAAAAGTTGTGAAAGACGGGCTAATTATAGGCAGGATTAACAGATGGGAAAGCTGAGCCCGAGACAGGCCACCAGGAGAAACAGGGCTCTGTGACAGGCAGGGGAAACTTGGACCAGTGCTTTTTGTCAATCTCCCTCCTCGTTCGCTTTTAAAGGCACAATTAATTCCTGGTTTTGGGTTTTTTCCTACAAGCAGGAGAAATTTATTCTGCTAAAAACAGCGGAAGGACAGCGAGCAAGAGAAATGTGAATTATCTCAAATCCCCACACGTGGAGCTCGGGGGCCAGGCTGCTTCAAGCCTGAAGGAAATTCACCTTCCAAAACACTGACAAGGAATGAAAAAACCAGCTGGAGCTTTTCTCCAACGAGCCATTCCCCAACAAGTTTCTGTGGTTGTTTTCTGTACGAAACTCCTGTCCAAAATTCCCCACCACTGCTCAGCTTTGCCTGTTATTTTGGACAAGTCTCAAAGGAAACTCTCCAGCAGCTGGCTTACAATAATTGCCGTAAGAACTGCCCTCAAACCTTCTTTTTCCAAAAAAACACCTCGGGATGAGCACCAGGGTGCCTCCTTTCCCCAAAAACGTCCTTGTTCCAGCTGCCACAAGCTGAGAAACCCCTTCCTCTCCCCTTGAACCTCAGGCTTTTAAAATCCAATCTGAATTTCAGGTTTTAAAAACCCCATTTGAGCTGCCAGCCCTGGAGATGGAGTAGAGGCAGCCACCCAGCCCATCACCCAGCACTCCCCTGAGGCCCAAAAAAAAGAAAGAAATTGCAGAATTAATGTATATTAATGTACCATCATTATAAGAATTATCATAATATTATATAGAGTAACATGTATTAATGTATAATAAGGTATATATAATAATTTGGGTGTACTATATAATAATTAATATTATTAAAAATATAGAATATAATTCTAATCTTCCAGTGGTAAATATAAATTAATACATATAAATATAAATTTATTATATAAATATATCTATAAATTGCTCCCAAAATCCAGCCCCTGCTCGCTCTCATTAGAGCCCCTCAGGGGAGGAATTCACTCCAATAACTGGGAACTGCATTCAGGAGAGTGGAAAAGAGTCCCCAGGCACTTTTGTCACCCAGCTGTTGCTGTTCCATCAAAATTCACCTCCCTGGCAGCCTCTTGTCCTCTCAGCCTTCACCATGACCCATTTTTTCTTCTTTTCACAGAAAATCCCCTCCCCAACCCCTTCCCTCTTCCACTCAGCACATTCCCAGCTCCAGAGCAGACACAGAGCTGAAAAATCAATGCTGTTTTGAGGGGGAAAAAAAGGGTTTAAAGCCCCCTGTTTATTTGTCAGTGATTGGATTCCAGGCTGCAGAGACGATCAGCAGCAATGCCCCGTGAAACATCGTTGATGTATTCCTGTCAAACCTACAGGTTTGTGGTAATTAAAGCTCTGCTTGCAGCCCAAACCCACAGCTCGTGGCAGGGAATTCTGGATGAGGCCAAGCCCAGCAAAGCTGGGCCCTGTTCAGCTAAAAAATCAGCCACTACAACAACAATAAAATAATAAAATAAATTTAAAAAAAAAAATCAATGTTTCCTCCGAGTGGAGAACAGCTTGAAGCCAGACAGACACATTGCAAGGAGCAAAAAAAATGTTTTGACCCCCCTGAAAATGTATTTATACAAATCTGTGTTTCTTGCAGAGCTGCCTGGCTGCTCAGGGAGCTTGGATTGATTTCCCAGCCTCCTGCCCCACTGCTGGTAATTTGACAGGCCGGCTCTCCTCGGCTCAGAAATTGTGTCTGACCACTTTGCTCGTGCTGGTTTTGGGCTGATAAACTCCAAAATTCCGCTCAGGTTTGGTGTTGCTGAAACGGCTCCCGAGGTATTAAAGAGTCTTTTCTCCCAGCCCCATGACAGAAGAAGTTGAGATTCTTCAGGTCTTGTTCTCAAGGTTGTTCATTTTCTCTCATCTATACCATTCTTTCTCTGCCCTGCTGAGATCTGTCCAGCAGGTCGGGTTGTGGCACAGTCCCTGCCCTTGGGGTGGTGTTGGCTTTTTATACCAAGAACTACGTGTGCTTTATTTACAATAATTTTCCAACACCTATCACCTGTGTTAGACAGTCTGTCTCTACTCTAAACCAATCCAAAAGTGTCAGCAGAAGAAGATGGGGGAGAAGGAGAAGGAGAAGGAGTAGGAGAAGGAGAAGGAGTAGGAGAAGGAGAAGGAGAAGGACAGGACATACCCAGATTCCTCCATCTTCCCTCCTGAACCCCCATTCTAAACCCCCAAAATTCCACTTTTTCACCCTGTGACAAATTCACTATCATTCTACTCAAACCCTTGTGGCTTTTAAATCTTTTCACAAAGTTGGGAAATGTTTCCATTGGCTCAAATCAAAGGCACAGGTGTTTTTGACTCTGTGCCAAGGTCTCCGAGCCCCCTGCCAGGGTCTGGAGTCCTCCAGGGCAGCCAGTGCAAAGTCCTGGGTTCCCACAAATTCCCAGCTCATCTCTCCCCACTGCTCTGGCTGGGTTTAGTGCAGAACAGGAGGAGTACAGGGCCAATTTAACCCGGTGTTTTAAGGCTGCTGTTTGCACACATTAATTGGGATTAGCCTCACATTTATCCTCCTTATGGCTCAAAGCCCTTTGTCAAGGAACACTTGTCAGGGCCTCCTGGAAAATCAGCTAAATTGGGAATTGAATTGCTTGCAGTTTTTTCCCCAAAAAGAAAAAGCCCCAAAAAAGCTTAAATTTAGAAGCTTTGTGATAAAATAAAAATATTTTCCCTCCTCTACTATTCTCCAT